>NW_024514210.1:377800-501598 GCF_017590135.1 Pyrgilauda ruficollis
AGCGGGGCCCCGGCCCCCGCAGCGCCGCCCGCCCTCCCGCCGGCACCGGGGTCCGACCCCGGGGGAGAAGTGGAGGCAGGTGGGTAACGCCGGGGCTCCGCGGCGGGAGGGCGGAGTTGGTGGGACCTGTTGCCGTCGGGTTCCGGGGGCTCCGTGGTTGTCCCGTTCCGCGGCGGGCGGGGGTCAGAGGCCCCGGGGGTCAGAGCCGCAGCCGGGGCTCTGCCCGACCCCGTTAAAAGCACAACGGCGGCTGCCCTGCCCACCTGCTGCCCCCGCCCCGGCCCCCTTCTGCGTGCGGGACCTCGCAGCGGCGTCCCGCCGGCAGGAAGAGGAGTTGGAGGATGGAGAGGGGACCGGAGCGGGGCCAGGGCTGTCCGGAGTCACCCGGGAGTGCACGGGAAGGAGCGTGTGGGCCGCGATGAGGCGACGGGTCTCGCACTGGGGACACCTCCAGCTTGGTGGCCCAGGCGGGGCGTGAGGGGCAGAGCCAAGGCTGGAAAGGGGTGCTGGAAATGTCCCCCAAACAGCATCTGACCTGGGAGCCGCTGCAGGTTTCGAACTCTAGCGGAGCCCCAGTGGGCCCTGCCAGCTGTGCCCTGGCGCCCCACAGCCTGCCCTGAGGGGCTCCCGGAGCCTGTCCCTTCATGCCCGCCGTGACTGCGACTTTCTCTCTTCCAGGTGCTGGAGGGAGAAAGTGATCCCTCTGTCCTCACTGCCCTGTCGGAGGAGGGGAAGCCGAGAGAAAGCTTCCCTGTGGTGTGGTGCAGCCTGGGACACAGCTGTGGGCGGCCGAAGTGACGGGGTGACACTGTCCTGCTGCCAGCCTGGCCCCATCCCCATCCCACCGCCAGCACCACGGCCGTCCCCTTTGTCCCCTGCCAATGCCGGCAGGTGGAGGCTGCACGCTCAGTCACTGCCCTGGCATCCCAAGCGTGAGCCCGGGCTGTGGGCCCTGCCGATTCCTGCGGGACTGTGGCCATGGCAGCTGCTCTCTCCACCGGAGCGATCGTGGCAATTTCTTTTAACTGTGTCATTGCGTTGCTCATCCTCATCCTCTTCCTCATCCTCTGCAAAGCCTGCAGGACCCCCTCATGTCCCAAGAAGACCCCGGCTTCTGATGTGGATGAGTCGAGGAATGAAGAGAAGTACCTGCTGCAGCCCTGATCTGCCTGGGAACTGGGGTATCCGGCTGTGCCAGACTGGATGCCTGTGCTGCGACTCGAGTGCTGGACCAGGCACAATGAAAGCTGAGGGGACACCCTGAGGGGAAAGCTTGCAGGGGCTGTCACAGGGGGCACAGCCCTTTGCCTTTGTGGCTTTGGTGTGTGAAGTTCCTGCGAGTGCCCACAGTGATGATGGGGATAGAGAGACAGCTGATGGGGATATGCTACAGGGACACTTATGCCTGTCCCAGCAGCCAGTGAGCACAGCAGGAGCTCTGCCTTCAAGTGCACCCCTCATTTGGGAAGAGGGTTGTGGGCTCTTCTCTGGCGCTCATGGCCTGGGCAACAAGGTCACAGACCTGAGCAAAGCTGGCTGGGCACCTGGAGAGGGGAGGCAGCAGGGCTGGCACAAGTGCAGGCTGGCTGCTCCATGGCAGGGTGTACCCAGGGAAACCTGAGCAGCCCCAGCCCTCCTGGCAAAGCAGGGTCTTGCCAGTCCAGATGCTTGGGGGTGGCCCGGGGTGCCGTGTGCCCTCAGCCTCAGGTGGGCATCTGGGAGATGCCTGCCTGAGCAGCAGGTTTAATGAGGCACAAGAGGGCCTGCATGGTCTGCCTGATCATCCCCAGCCTGTCTGTCAGTCCCCTCCAGCATTAGCACCAACGCTGCTAGGCAAACCACCCTCCTCCTCCTCCTCGCTGGGTGCGTGTCCCTGCCCTCCCCCCTGCCTGCTCCCAGCCGAGGTCAGCCGTGGTTTCACCCTGCCTGTGAGCAGCAGACGTGCTCTTGCAGGCATCCCAAATCCCGCTGAGAGCAGCCTGGTGTGGCTTTTTCCTGGGGAGATGAGGGTGCCTGGACAAATAGCTTTGAAGGTTCTTTGACCCTGCCTGTTCCCTGGGGATCACAGTGGCTCTGTGGGGAGGGATGCTGTCATCTGGCTTGTCTGCAAGCCTGACAGCTGCATCCCCTGCCCTGACAGTGGGTGGTGTGGGTTTTGGAGGGCTCTGCCTTGCCTTTCCTAGAGCTGAGCAATAGCCACAGTCACCGCTGGCACAGCCACTGCAATAAGGGGACAGAAGGGTGGGGTGGGAGGGATGCCAGTCAGGGTTCCTGCAGAGGCTTGGCCAGGCCTGGCAGAGCCTGAGGCTCCTCCCCGTGTCAGGTGTAGCAAACACATCCCTTTGCAGCCTTGTTTTTACTAGACTAATAAACGGATTGTAGGACCCACGTTGTGTCTCTGAGCTCTACCCAGTGCCTGGAAAATTCGGGGGGAGGTGGAATGTCCTGCCATCCTGGAGGTCTGAGGAGCGGCTGTCCTGGGGCTCCAGAGGATTGTGGGTGGTTTGCTCAGGGATGCTGATAAGGAAGGGCTCATGTCCACACCTGTCTGTGGCTTTTAAATGCTGGATGAAACCTGACTGGGTATTTCCTGCCTGCCTGCCTGGGGCATGTGGGAGTCAGCAGGGAGCATTCCCCAACCTTTGTGCCAGAGGCACAGAGAGTTTCCAAGCTGTGGCTGTACTTTCCAAGGATGTTTGTGGGAGACAGGCCAGCTGAGCATATGGAGGACACCTGCCACCACACCTGTCTGGTGGCTTTGGTCCCCGGGCCTGGGAGCTGTGCACAAAGATCTGGTGGTGACAGCCGCCGCTCATCAGCATGCTGTGAGGCCACTGCTGCTCCTGCTGCCACCGCAGCCACGCAGCAGGTAATCCTCTGCTGCACACAGAGTGGTGGGAGGCTCTGCAAACCCCGCTGCCCAGCAGCTCCACAGGCACTCCAGCCCCGTGCTGAGGCCCCTGGGGAGAGGGGAGCTGTGAGCCTCCCACAGCTGGTGGCTGGCAGCTGCTGCCATGTGCTGTCTGGAGGCATGGAACGTTTCTCTCTCACAGTCCAG
Organism: Pyrgilauda ruficollis; assembly: GCF_017590135.1. Lineage (NCBI taxonomy): Eukaryota > Metazoa > Chordata > Aves > Passeriformes > Passeridae > Pyrgilauda > Pyrgilauda ruficollis. The sequence goes on from NW_024514210.1 coordinate 380,859, forward strand.
GGGCACCAGGCCCGGTTTCCAGGCACCCTCTGGCTTAGGCTGATGCCCCAAAATCCAGGCGCGCCATTCCATTTGACTTGCACAAATGCCTGGGGGGGTCTGCAGCTCGGAGCTCAGTCTCTCTGGCCACCACTCACGCAGTGGGGCTGGCTGCCATGAAGCTGCAGCCCTGAAGTTTTCCTAGGCCCCCTGCTGCCCTCCATAGGACTCTCATCTGGTGCGAGCCCAATCAAGGCATGGGAAAGCCGAGGGCCTTGTGGCTCTGGGGGGCCAGGCATGGTGAGATTTGCCTAACCCAGACATGACTGCATACCACAGCTCTCTCAGCACCTCGGTTTATTTGTCCGGGCATAGAGGAAAAGTGTTCCTGCTGTGCAAAAAGTGGGCAGCAGGGGCCCGTGGCTTGCATGCCAAGCAGCCACCGATCAAAGCCGAGTTTGTTTGGCCAGAGGCTGCCCACAGAGTCATCGTTCCCCCCTCACTGCTCTTCCTTGCTCCCTGGCTGTCTCACCAGGCTAAGCAGCTTCTCCAGTTTTGCTATTTCCACCTCGGGACCTTTCTTCACCTCCTGGCCTTTCTTCTCCTGCAAAGAGACCAAGCAGGACAGAACTGTGAGCACAGAGGAAAGCAGGGATGAGGATGGGTCCAACACAGGGAGGGCTGCTGGAGTGCTATGTTTGAGCTCTCACCCCTCACTGGAGGCTGATCCACAGGGGGATGCACCTGCTTATCCTCATATTTCAAGCCCAAGGTGCCATGAGAAATGTGTGAAAGCTCCTATGAGCTGGGAAAGGACACTAATGAAGTGCTTGGATGGGAATGATAGTGGATCTATTGATCCACAGTGACTCAAAGCCTTTTCTGCCTCTCCCTAGACCTTCTTAGCCCATGGGACTGGACCACCCTCTAAGCTATACCCCCAAGTGGTGCCAGGTATGCAAGACTGCTAGGGCAGTGACAGCAGTGCAGATCTCCAGACCTCCCCAAAACAGCCTCAGCATGCACATCCTGTGCAGGCGCTCCTGGGCAGAGGCAGCCAGAGGAGCAGGGATCATCCCTTTTGCACCCAAATGGCTTTTCCAAGAAGAGCAGCTGGGTGCTGAGAGCCCCTAACCTGGTGGGGAGAAGTGAGTCAGGGTCCCAGGTGTGCTGTTAACTCTTCACTGAGGCTCTCAGTGCCTGGACACAAGTCTGTGCCAACCCTGATGCACACCTCAGCATGGGCAAGGAGGACAAGCATTTCCCACATTCCTCTAGCACCTGTCCCAAGCATCCCAGGGGCTCTCTGCCTGAGTGCTAAAGCAAACTACCAGCATCTTGAGAAAAATCACATAGCACAAGGGAAAGAGCTCTGCCCAGCTCAGCCCTCACTTGTCTGGGAGCAGCAAGAGCTTTCCAGGCCTGGCAGACGACGATGTCCCTGCTGAAGGCACAAATTCCACTCAGTGCTTTGTGCAGAACATGTTTCTGCTGGGCTGTGGGCTGCAGCATTGTTCTCAACAGAGTTCTGGCACTTTGGGAAAGTGATTAACTGGGCTTAGGCTCTCCAGGTTCACATCATGTAAGACACAGCTGCAGCAGAGGAATTTTCCAAGCCACACTGAGCCCACCAAGCCCTCCGGCAGCTGAGCATCTACACCATGGGATTTCTCCAAACAGTCACCACTTCCATCATGAAGTGTTGTTGCCTTTCAGTCACAGCCTTCCCCTTTGCCAGCCTGCTGGATCTCGCCTTGCCTCTGGATTTGGTGGGACACCCCTGCTTTGTGGCTGGGGAGCTCTTCTGTGTGCAGCATGGCTCTGGGCACCCCAGAAAGCAGCTGCCAAGCCCAGGTGAGCAGGAGGGTTGGCACAGTCTGGCAGGTGGGCTCAGGAGAGGTGGCAGCGGGCCTCCTACACTGCAGCAGAGCAAAGGGAAAGGAGCATCCCTGACCAGGCTCCAAGGCAGCCTGCAGGAAGCTGCTGTATGGCTCTTCTTGGCATCCCCAAAGCCCAGCCTCTGCTCTCCGTGCTCTCAGAAGGCCAGAGGAGCAGCACTCAGCATCGGAAGAAGGAGACTGCCAGCTTTCCTCTCTCCCCACTTAGAACAGATCAATTCTCCTCCCGCGGAATCAGCCCCGCTGATGGCCGCGGGTGCAGCAATTACAAACACACACCTTCCCTTCAGCGCTCGGGAATGCCAGCGCACAACAATGCCAGCTCTCTAGGGAGAGCTGTTAGCCCGCACGGGTCTCACCAGCTTCCTCTAGCAAACGTGGGCATTGCTGAGTGATGACAAGGGGAAAGTCCCCGGGGAATCCCTGTGTCCTCCCTCCTCCCAGCCCAGCACAACCTCCATGGAACAGAGGCTTCCTAAGCTGCCGGAGCACACTGCTGAGATGAAAGCAGTCCTGGGGGAGGATGGGGATGGGGATATTTGGAAACCCCTCTGCCTGCAAGAAGAAAGCCCCACTGCTGCTCTGAGCACTGGGATGAGCCCAGGTTCTTTTATTTACGGAGTCCATCGTGTGCATGGTGGGACAGTGCTGGTTTGTATTAATGCCAACAGGTGAGCAGCACCCTTTGTGGCTCTGGTCTGGGCACTGCGGGCGATGTTTGTAATAATGGCCCACACCACAGTAGAGCATCTCTCTGAGTGAGAGCCTTGGGATAAATACAGCTGCTTGAGGTATTTCAGGACTTAGCTATTTCTGCAGAAAAGCTGTTTTGCTGACAGAGTTCAAACTCCTCCCTTTGGCTCTCTGTGTCACATACAGCACCAGACAAGGGTCCTCGGGACAGGCAAAAGAGGCACCTGCTTTGCTCAAATGGGCAGAGAAGATGCAGAAGCCACCTCCCACCAATCCTTCTCCATCCCAAGCCCTTTCATCTCTCTACTGGCAGGGTCAGGAAGAAACCCTGACTGATGTCCTGCAGGCCCATGGTAACTGTGTCTAAGCCTTGCTGAACTCACCAGCCTCAGGCAAGGTTCAGCTCCTGGTCACCAAACTGTCCCTAAAACTTTGACTTTCACACTGGCTCAGCTCCTTTGGTGCTTCTGAGCACGTTGTAACAAAGCCACACGCAAGTCTGTAATGAGCCGTAGCTGAACCAGAGCCCTAATTTAACGCCACATAACCAAGCAAGCGAGATGACACAGGGAATGGAAATTATAATGTCCTTTTGGGGGCACTGGAATGGAAAGTTTCCCTTTATTCTGTCATCTGCTTCTCCCAGGGCACTTGTGCTTGCGAGCTGGCTAGGCCGCTGATGGCACCAGCACAGCACTGTGGGATCTGCTTGGATGCACGTGGCAGCTTCCCTCAAATCCAGGGACTCTGGCTGCATCAGACCTCTGAGGAGCAGTCCTTCTTGGAGCAGAGCTATCGTGATGTCCCAGGGCACACACGAGGCGGGGAAGTGTCACTTCCACGAGTGGCTGCCGAAAGGCTCTGCCTCCAGCAGGTGCCACAGCCAGGTGTGGAGAGGGCACTCGTGGGGCTCTGCCACCATGTGTGTAGCTGAGCCTGTCCTCCACCTACATCCCCGCTCACACTACATCCATAGGGCTCATCAGGAGCTGAGAGTGAGTCAGGGCAGATCAGTCTTCCCCATGAAGCTGTTAGATGCAGAGCTGAGATTACATGGGAGGTCTGTCCCTGAGCAGCCCATGGAATGGGTATTGGAGCTGCTCACAGCAGCATTTGCATTGATTTTACTGTTAACTGCTTCCAACTGGAGATCAAAATATTCCTGTTGAAAGGGTGATGGGGGACACGGCAGGAAAGCTCACGACAGGGCCAGGAATGGTACTCTGTAGGGATGGACTCTGCCCTGCTTACAGAACGTGACCTCAGGGAGGAGAGATGGGGAAGAGACTCCCTGTTTGTGTCCATGCTGCTATATTTGTTGCCAGGTTTCTCATGGCCCTTACACTCCCTTTACCTCATGTCTGGGGTCTTCCCTGGCTTGTCAAGCAGGGAAACTGAGGCAAAGGGCAAGGGGCTCAGGCTTACAGGCAGTGTGCAGGACCCTTGATGGTCCTCTCAGCCCCAGGGTGAGTACTGGCACTGGAATTGAAGCAGGAGGGGACAGATGAATGAGGTGAAGTCTCAAGAAGACGGGTGGAGTGAGAACAAGGACAAAGATGAGGATGAGGACTGGCTGCTTGAAGATCCCTTGACCTTAGGAACCTCAGCCCCACCCATCCCCGTGCTGGCACATGCTGAACTCTGCATTCAGGTTAAGGGACTAATTTAAACTGGAGTCTTGGCTAATGCCTTCATTCCCTAGTTGAACAGTATGCCACTGAGTTAATAAAATGCTCCCATAAAAGCTGTGATGCTGGCACTTCTCAGCTTCCATGTCTTTTTCCCATTTGTGGGATAATCATGAAACATCTGCTCCAAAGTTTTGATTAAACAAGGCCAAACATGTTTATGTTTTAAAGCAGCAAGGAAGTCAACCACGCTGACATGAGCATAGTCAGGAAAGTCCCCACGACTTCCTTGGGAGCAGAGGTGACCCTTTACCCTGCTGAGCCTTGGCCAAGGGGCACAGGCCTGTCTCTGCCCTGCTGCTGTCACGACACTGATGTCATTCCTTACTCGATGGGACTGCTGGATACAGTCATGCTGGAACAGGATCTAGACATTTTATAAAGCAGCCCAGTGACCTAAGAACTGGCCTCCCAAGCACAAGGGTTTAAGCTTTTACAGAGTTGTTCTGAAGGGGTGAGAAGCCTCAAGAAGACACCTAAAACTGCTTATTATTATCCTCAGTGGGAAGGGGCACACAGCCTGCCAGCTGTTCAGAGGTGTATTTCTTTGGGAGAAGGTCTTTTCTTGTTCCTTCTGCTCAGGTTAAGGTGACAGTTTCAGGGTAAGGGCTCCTCCATTACCAAAACACACTAGTGGCTGGCCTGGTGAACTCAATGAATGAAAGCAAAGATGAAGCTTCCCTGGAGCATTTCTGTTAGGAAGACCAAGGAAAGCCAAACTTCTTCATGAACACAGAAAAATTTTCCTCATCATCTTCCTGGGCTACTAACCAAACATTAATGGGATCAACAGGAATATGATAAGAGCTGCAGCCCTGAAGCCTTCCAGATCTACCTCATCATGGTCCTAGTGTAACCCTGTTGTTAGTGCTGCCAAGTGAAGCTGGAGTTGTGCTGAGCTGGGGATGATGTCTGTGCCAGGACCACTTCTGGGCTCTCAAGAAGTCCATTTACATGCAACTGCAACATGCTTTTCAACCACAGAAAGCTGTGAGGTACACTCACAGCCTGATCTGACAGCATCGCTCCTGGCCCAAGGAAGGATTAGCTGACAGACTGGAGATAAGGATTTAGTCTAATTCCACTACTGTTTGGAAATAAATGACACAGTAAACGTTTTTGCAGGGAATGAAACAATTTTGCAGGGGATGGCTGGGTCATGCAGGTGACAGCAGCCACAGAGGATCACTGGCCTCAAGGATGCTCTTACCACCAGCTTCAGGTACAGCCTGTGCAGTTCAGGGCAAGCACCCCCACGTTGCTCAAGGTCACATCCTGACTCAGAGATTTGGCCTGGAATCTGCACTGGCCATGCCAAAGCATAGCAGGGCACGAGGGTCTCAGGGCCCCAGCTGGCTGCCTTTGCTTTTTTGGAAGTCACCATTTAAATTGGGTCACAGTGCTAGGACCAGCCTGTGGCTGAGCAGCACACATCTGCCAGGAAAGGCATGGGAACAAAGGTCAGGACATCCAGCAGGCAGGAAGTGCAAACAAAATTGGATCAGACCTGGAAGCGGATGGGATTGTCACTGGAAATGAACCAGAAGGAATTGGGCAGGGCATGTGGGCAGGGGTCACTTGTCCCTAAATAGTGGGTAGCTGCCCACAGCACACCACAGAGCTGGCCTGTTCACAAACAGCCATGGGAGAGGGGAGGGGATGCCTGATGGAATGGATGGGCTCTGCAGCAGCAGCAGGGAGCCAACAGCCTGGTCAAATCCATGGCCATCAGGGAGCACAGCCTGTGCATCCTCAGTGCTCTGTGTCTGCTCTGCCAGGGGCTGGCTGGGACTTGCTCACCCCACTGCAGTGTCCTCTGGCCAAGCAGAAATTGTGCACACAGCAGGAGCTGTTCCCTGCAGAACTTCCCTATTCTTGCTAACTCCAGAGCCTCGAGCAATGTCTCTTACAGACCACTAATTTAGGCACCTAAATTTAGCTATAAAAAGACCACATTTAGCATGAAAACTTCAGTGAACAAGGCCAAGCTGAGAGCAGACTTGTCTCATGGCAGTCCCCACAGCTCCTCTGAACAGGGCATTACAGTGATTTGTTACCTCCTTCCAAATTTATCCCCGTACCAGCTGCAGAAACCCACCAAAACCATTTAAAACTCTTGGTCTTCTATCTTTTCCATTGTCTGACACAAGTTCAAAAGAGGGATGTTGACCCACAGTTCACGAAAGCTTTAAAAAGAAGGATAAATTTTAAAGTCATCTTAAGACATTATGGGTCTGAAATGAGCCTATACCATTAACTCTGCCCTGCACAGATGCTGTGACTAGGAAACATCAGCAACAGGGTCCCAAGAGGTCACACTGTGTTTTGTCAGCCTTGAGGACAATTTGGCTAAACTCTAACTGTGAGCTCTGGGTGTGTGAGATGAAGAACAGCTTTCTTTTGGGTCTCATCAGCCTCAGTCACTGAGATGAGCCAACATCTATAGACTCTATTTGAATAGAACAGCCTGGTGAGAAAAAAACAAAACAAAACAAAACAAAACAAAACAAAACAAAACAAAAACAAACAAAAAAAAAACTCTTCACAAGGTACATGGAAAAGATTTTCAGTTGTATCACTTAAGTGACTTGTACTAAGCACCGAGAAAAACCATTGTGTGCTCATTGTGCAAGGCAATTACCCTGTCCTGGCACACTGAGACTTCCTGAAGGAGTGAGAGTGGAATAAAACCTCTAAAAGCTTTTTCCTCAAGCCCAGGGAGTCCTGGTGGTGCAAACATCATTTGGATAAGGACAGAGGGAATGGGACGCCCTTTCCTTCACCTCACTGTGGGGACAGGCAGTGCATCACCCACTCAAACCCTGCATCCAGCCCTCCTGGATTCAGATTTTCTGCAGTGCCATTTGGCTCATCAAGATGGGATAAATTATTTCAAGTAGCTTTTAACGTTTTGTGAAGCCCCAATACTCAAAGCCTGTCTACATGCCAGGTGTTATAATGGGATGCAAAGGCTGGTGGGAGCATTAGTGCCCAGTGTTTTAGCTGTGGGATCTCTCAGACACAAGCAGCAGGGAGGAAGGAAATGAGAAAGGGATTTTAATTGAGATTGTCCATAAAACCCACGAGACAGGCAATACTTTGTGTTCTAGCTTGACTTCAAATATTGCTGAAATTCCAGTGACACCCAGACACCAAACCTCAGTGTAACCTAGGCAATCCAAAAGCTGAGCAGGCTTCCCTAATTCTTGCACCTGCCGTGAGGGGCCACATCTGCAGCACCTCTTCACTTGGGCTGGCAAACCTGATGTGAAAGGCTTGGGCACACACAGCACCCACAGGCACGTACATCAAACCCATCCAGAGGCATAAAATCAAGGATATGCCCTGCAGAGTGCAGTGACTCCAGCATTCTTAAGCTGCAGCCCTTGATTCCTGCCAGGCAGCACAGTCAGCCTCCCAGCAACATTTCCTTATCTCTCAGCATCTCTTTCTTTCTTTCTTTCTTTTTTAAATTTTTATTACTTCAGCTTTACTTTAGCATTTTGGCATGCCAGCTCAGTAAGCTGTTACGGATTAGAGTTTAATAAAAGCAATCAAACACGAATGTGAATACGCAGCTCCTGCAACTCTTGGGTGGTGCTGTTATATCACAGAGCACAGCATCTCATGAGAGAACATTTGCAGCTGTATGAACAGTATATTTTAAAAAGCTGGAATTTTTTCAATGCTTTTTTCTCTGGCCACCATTGTTAACACATACATATCCACCTTGATCCTCTTTTAACTGCCTTAAGAAAGTCCAGCTGCTGTTTTTCTTTTAGCACAGCACCTTCTTTAATTTTTTTAAATACAGTTCATAAAAGTATTTGTATAGGAAATATATTCTTGGTTGCTACTTACATGGGAGCATGTGAATATACTTCATTTTGGATAAATGTAAGTATATGGGAAACTGGATTTTGTTATTATTAGAAGTAAAAATAAATGTCCTTGCTCAAAGAAGCCTCATATGTAATAACATTAAATGCCAATGGCATGAAAGATGTATTATGACTGATACTCTTCTGCTTATGAAAAAACTCAGTCTGCAATTTAATGTCAAGGCACATTCCTCTCTTTCTCTTCCCCGCTCTCCATGACTGAACTCAGGGATGCTTCAGAAATTGCACTAGATATTTCAGCCATGTGAACAATTTTGTCATCCCAACAATGCATTCTCCTTGTGTATTTTTCATTTAAATCACAGAGTAACCCGAGGCAGAGCTAGGAGGGGTTAGTTCACTAGTACACTCTTGTCCATGGTGGGAGCAGCTACTCTTACATTGCTTCTGACAGATGCTTGTCCAGTCCTTGGGGTGCCCAGCACAAGAGGCCCCACACAGTGGATTGTCCCACTCTGCTCCCAACACCTGCACAGCCATTTCTTTTGAAACTCTTCAGGAATGGTGCTGCCAACCCATTCTTGGAGACATCTGTCAGCATGTCCCTCTTACGCCCACTGAAATCTTCTCCCTAAGTCTTTTCCTGCTGTCTTGTTACCTCAGAGCACTGCCTTCCTTACCCTGCCAGCCCAGGATCTCTTTGGGAGTGCTCATCTCTCTCATCTCCCTGTTTCCAGCCTCTCAGCTGGCTGTACTGCCCTTGCTGCTCTCCTGCTCCTCATGACCCTTAACCCCAGTACCCAAAACTGGAGCAGAGCAGTGCAACAGGGTCAGATCATGTTTCCTGCTCACTCCTCTGCTGCCTGAGCTCTCTGCTCAGGTAAGTGAGACCTTTCTCTGTTCACCTCCTCAGCCAGTTATTCCAACCTCCTTTCCCTCTCCTTCTGTTTGCCTCCATCCTCACTAAAGTGCATCCTGTTTATTTCAGACTGAGTCTCCCCATTTGCCACAGATTAAATGACTTGCACAGCTTCTCTCCACCTGCTGCACAGGAAACCGCCAGGCAAATGGCAAATGCCACACAAACACTCCCAGGCCTGGGAACCAGATACACTGTTAGCCTGGACAGCGTGGGACGTCACGCTAAATCACATCAGCCACGACTGAGTGATGCTGCAGCATGCAAATCAGGGCTTAAAAGAGGTCAGCGAGGAGCTGGACGCAGGACAAGCACAGGAAATCCTGCAGCTAGAGCCGTTGTTCTTCCCTGGGATTTTACACAGTCATGGCAGCTGAGAAATCCCTTCCTGCCCCACAGACAGACAGGGCCCAGCTGTATCCCACCACAGCGCTGCTTTGCCCTGGGAGCTCCTGAGGGTTGCTGGTGTCAATCCTCTCCTGGAGTGGGCTTGGCATAGTGCTGCTCCATGCAGGATGATTTTTGCTGCCTGTTGAGATGTCTGCCCTCTGAGGCCACACACCCTGCAGGGATGCTGAGGTTGCGCCCCATCCATGCTCACTGACCCAGCTGCACTGGACTGTCCATACGGGTCTGAGCAAGGGCTGTGCAGAGAACAGGATTCCTGCTCATCTGACTGCAAATGCAGGGCCCAAGCACTCATATCAGACAGAAGCAGACAGGATAAAACAGTGTAGGAGAATTCCAGCAACATGCTGGGAGGCAGCTCAGGGAGTGCTCCTCTGGGGCACAGGCACACACAGAAGCACTCACTCATTTCCTTCTGGGAGACACTGCCAGCAGTGTGCTGATATGGCCTGACCTGGTCAAAAGCTGCTCTGCAGGAAGGAACCCAGGATGGACCAGGGTGTGGGCTCCCTGGCATGCAGTGACGGGGATGGCAGCAGGGCTGGAGCTGGGGATGCTCCTGTCCCACCAGCAGACACAGATTACCATGTGCTCTGGTGATGTGTCCCTACCCATGCCTCACTCTGACCCTGCCACCCAGGAACAGGGGGTGTTCTGGGTCCTGTGTGGAGACAAAGATGAGGCACACTCTGAATAAAAAGCAAATCTAGAGTCTGTGTTCGTGTAAGCTGTTCAAGCAGGAGGCAGCCAATTTTAACAACAATCCAGTCTTAAGACTCTGATCTGGCTCCAGCCCAAGTCTTTGTACTAAGCTCCCTGACATCCTGTTTAGAAAAGTATTATTAAAATCTAATTGCTTCATGCATATATTGCTGTTTTAATTATAACAGAAGCAGGAGAGAGAGATGTGAGCAGTAATCAGTCTCTCTGATACTAATACATTTTTGAAGAAGGAACTGGCCATGGGAAAAGCCAATCCAACACCATCTGTGGAAACCATAACGAGATATTTCTAGTGATTGTCCACACTGCCAACAGCACAGTCTCAGTGTGGCCAGGAGTGGCCTCCCTAAAGACCTCTTTGCTTTGAGACACTGACTGGGATGCTGCACCTGAATTAATTTTACATGTTTGCTGCTGTGTCTCTGCTGTACCGAAATGTAATTACTTCAGAGCCATAGACCAGTGAAACCCATCTGCTCAGCTGGCTGCTGAAACTAATGGATATTCTTTGAAACAAAGTATTGCAAAATAGAAGCATGCTAGAAAGAAAATTACGTAGAAGTCATCGAGGTCCTTAAGGCAAGCACTTCCCGATGTAATCTCTCCATTACCCAGCAAGTCCCACGAGTACCAAAGATGGAACAAAGCTAACCAGCAGCTGGCAGTTTCAGCAAAACAGTGGCCAAGATGGCAAAATAAATGATCTGACAAATAATTGCAGATGTAAGGACAAGAGGGGACCTGTTGACAGAGGTTAACCAACACCAATGCAATCCTTAACACTAAGTGGATAGGTGCACTACAGAAAAATTCTTCACCAAAAATGCTTGTCAAGCACTGGAAGAGGCTGCCCAGGGAAGTTGTGGTGTCACCAGTGCTGGAGGTATTTAAAAGATATGCTGACACTCCAGGACATGATTTAGTGATGGGCTTGGCAGTGCTGTGTTAACAGCTGGAACTATCACACAAAGCTGCTCACTGTAGTGTCACTGAAAGCCTCAAAACACCAGCAAACATGGCCTGATCCTTGCCTCGCTCTTTGTATGGCTGGGGCTGGACAGACAGACATGGCTGGGGCAATACTGCCAGGCAAACAGCCACCATTCCTCCTGGGGGCCCGCAAAGGAGGTGACTCCTTGACGGAGTGGCAGAGATCTCATCACATCTGGATTCCAATTCTGGCTCCAGATTCCAGTGGCACAGTCAGATCATCATCTCAGGAGGGGTCACTTCTCCCCAGGCTCTGTTTCCATTCTGAGCTGAGCACAGGCACTGACTCCTGGTACCACCCTGGTGCGAGGGAATCCCTGAAAGTCAGATGTGTTGTCAGGCTGCAGGTCTGGGGAGAACTAGTAAGGAGTGAACAAGAACTTGGTGATGTTTTCAGAGTGCTCAAGGTGACAACCAGAGTTGTTCCTTTCCATAAGCACAAAGGAGATTCCTAAACTTGCTTAGAGGAGTGGTGGAAGCAATTGTTTTGTAGAAATAATGTTGCCTCAATCCCCCATATCCCACTGCTTCTCCCACAAAACAGTTAACCCTGTGGATCCTGGGAGATGCAGACATGAATGCCAAGGTATGGTGGTTTCTCCAGGCCCTTTGCTGATCCAGCTCTTCCCTTCACTGTGAGGGAAGAGTCACCATCACTTGAGAGCTGGGTGAGACACAGCCCTGCAGGGGATGAGCACATTACACTGCTGCATGCCTGGCATCAAGAACAATCCTGGAAAGAGACGTTTTCACAGCTGGCAACCAAGCAGGAAATAAAAGGAAGACAGAAAGGAGGCACTTGTGCTCAGAAAATTAAATCCAAATTACAGTAATTATACTTGCATTAACACCCTATTTGCCGTAAAGATGCATAACATCCTTAGGTGAGAGCTGCAACTGTCCTGAAGGTGAGAAGAAGGTAACTGGAGAAAGAGTGCCAGCTTCTCCCTAGCTTGTAAAATCCTTAAGAAGTCTGGATCATCATGAATGGTTGTTTGCAATTTAAATTCCCCAGCAACCACCTGTAAATGAGTCAGCAATCCAGCAAGAGCAGCACAGAACCTGTAACAGGGCTGATTTATTCCAGAAATCCATGATTTAACCCATAAAGAAAGGCATTGTTTTCTATATGACAATCTGGGGTTTGTATTCTATTGTGGCATATATAATATGAGACAAATTCTCACCTCACTCCATGATTAAATCACGTCCTGTTGGAGGCATGGGATTACTGACTCAACTGGGCTCATTAGCATAATTCTGAGTCCTTGGACCACATAAACTTGATTCATGTTCTGTACCCATGCAGAATCAAGCACAGTATAGACCAGCCCTGGCAGACGTTGTTGGTACTTGGGGAAGGTCTTCACTGAAACCCCTGCCTCAATTTCAGTCCGTATCCCCATGTGGAGATCTGGTACAAAGCCCTTCCAAGTCCTTGTGACCTCCATGCTGCCAGGTCCTCGCAAGACTTTATAAATTAACTCTGCTAGATCAGCTGAGGAATGAATAAGAAATTTGAAACGCCAGTGAGGACAACAATCCAACCTCTCAAATAAACCTGCAGGCTGCTCTGAGATTTCCTCCCAGTTTTTTTGAAAACTGCTCTTTTGTGGTGATTTTTCAGCTGGTTACTCTTCCTGTTTCTGGCATAAATTCTGCACTCTCTGCACACTCCTGGTTTAGCTCAGACACACACTTGCCATTTGGCTTGGCACCAGAAGACAAGTGCAGAGCCACAGAAGGTTCCCTCAGGAGGGACAGGTAAAGCCAAGGATGGCTACAGAGGCTGAGGGTGAGAACACTCAGCTCCTGTGTAACCCACGGTGTAAGAGCAGCTGTCAGTCTAGCAAACAGCCCAAATGTTTGATATTTCCTGTCACACAACAGACAAGAGCTTGAGCGGATTTTCTGTAACACAGGCAGGCAGTTCCAAGCCAGAAGGTGCTAATTAAGAAACACTAGGTGAGTGTTAATGAAAGAAATTTTGAGAGGTGAGAGAAAGCAAAGAGGATGAACCCTTCACACCTCCTGTCCCTGGTCCTGTGTGTCATGTTCTCAGTCACTGGAAAAAAAGGAAAGGAGCTTTCTAGGAAGGAAAGAAATAAGACAAGGAGATGACAGCTGTGCTGGATTGGCGTGTCTGTTCTCTGCCCTGGTGATGAAAAACAGGCTATGAAAGGCCTTCATTTTCAGCTAACGTTTTCCCCTACAGAAAGAGAGGCAGAAGGCAGTTTAAGGGGTGAACAGAGGTGATGATATACCAGACTGAGTCCAGCAGAGACTACCAAGACTGTTGATGGCTGGAGGATTTGCAATGAACTAAGAGTGCTGAGCTTGCCCAGCCTATAGCAGATGTAGTTCTGGGTGACCTAACAGACACGTGCCTGTACCCAAATGCAGGATATTAAGACAGAAGTGGACACTTTGTAGGAGTGCACAGCATGAAAATGAGTCACAACAGCCATAAACTGAAACAGGGAAAGATTCAACGTGACATAAGAAAGTTTTTCTCCACTGTGACACTTAGTCATTGGAACAAGACTCCAGAGTGGCTGTGAGATCTCCAGCCTTGGAGTTTTTCAAGAGAAGTCTAAGCTCTGAGCAACCTTGTCTGATCTCGGGGCTGTACTTGCTCTGAGCTGGAGGCTGGACTAGAGATATACCAACATCACCTTCAGCCTGAAGGATCCCATGGCTTTGCAATCCCAGGATGTTCTCCATCACCAAGTGTAAACTGGAAGATGAGTCTTCCAGCTCTACCCTACTCTGCTATTATGCTCTTATTGCAGCCAGCATTTCTAAGCAAATGTCCTCTTAAGCCTTATATAGCTCATAACGTCAGGAGCAGTGCAGACCAATACAGCCCTCAATTCCCAGCTCCTGGAGAACACGGGCACAGAGGGAACCAGTTCCCCAGCACCCTCCTCCCAGAGTATCTAGATGCTGTGGAAGCTACACACGCCAATTTGAATGTTGGTGTCAAAGGGGTAAAAGGAATAAGAAAAATGACAACCTGGAAGCTCTGGAGAAAACCCATGGAGAGCAGAAGCCTGAGGCAGATGGTGACAGGACCAAGGAGGAAGCTGGAATATGAGTCTGTGAGAGCTGGCATCACAGGATTTTTTCCCCCATGCCTACCCACAAGTTGAAAAGCTGACATAAGAGGGGAGATTATATAACCCCAGACATGTAGGACAAGTAGATGTTATCCCACTATGCTTAAATCAGTGGCAGAAAAAACGATAACTTGGGTCTAGTGTCAATTCCCACTGTTACTGTAGCACCTTGTTGTTGCTGAGTGCTTGCAGTTTGATCATTTAACACACAGGCTAAAAACCAAGCCATAATCAACAAAAGTGAGGAGTTCAGGAGTCTGTAAATGCAGCTACGTGGCCTGTTCTGAGCTGTCATTACCCCTTTGTAAAAGCTGTGATTCTCTCTCTGTAATGCTGCCTGACAATTCCCCTATCATGTCAGTAAGATCAAAAAGTGGAAGTAGATTTTATATCTTTTCAAACCCAGAAATAATGATTATGATTCACACAGCTTCAGTCAGTAACCTGAACACAACAATGACTCTTCCTGGAGCTAAAACAGAGCTTTCACTAAAAGACAAGGTGTTTTGACCTGAAGGAGTTTGAGGGATGCAGACAAGCTAGTGCCATGCTAAATAGGTGTGCTCAAGCCCTTGTTTAATTTGGTCACCTGCCAAATCCCATTATATCGCTGTCTGCTGATTTTAAAGAGCTTTCCTTCACTGCAAATCCCTCCCTGTGTAGGTGCCTTTAGGATGAAATCAAATTATATTTTGTTAAAATACATTTAGATATTATATAGAATTATATATTACATAATATTTGATATATGCATACAATATAGAATATAATTGCATTAATATACAAAATTACACAATTTAAATTATAAGTTATAAAGCTTAATTTACTTGCAAGGTCCTGATAACCTCCTTGAAGTTATGAAGTTAGGTCAACCATCTTGGTCTTTCAAGACTTACTTTCCATTTCTACTTCCCATCAATCAGTCAATCAATGGGTCAATCAATCAATCAATCAATCACTCCATCACCTCCACTGCAGAGTGCACTCTGGATGTGTGCAGAGACCCGTTCCTAGTTACACTTAAAGTTCTGCTGGTCCCAGCTCTCTTTAACAGAGTCCACACAGGTGTTTTGCAGTGCTTCTTCTTTTAAGCAGGGTGATTATTTCCAGAGACAGTCCATATTCAACCATCCTTTGAGGCATAAGTAGTATCTTGACAAAGGTTTACCACAGGTCTGAGTCAAAGAGCAATTGTCAAGTAAGGCTGAAAGCCCATGGAGTACTATATGTATAGGGAGCGTGGTGGTGTTTAAGAGATCTCATGTTGATAGACAAGCAATCCTTTCTGAAGCAGGGGAAACAGGTCAATTCCAGCTTTTCAGTTTCCTCTGAGTCCTTCAACCACATCACATAATGTGTGGCATTTCTGCAGTACTTCCCAGCCCAATCCACATGAGCCTTTCAAAAACCTGGGCTCACTCACTCAGGGAGAGGCAGGGACGAGGTGCACTCAGGGGTTTCACCAAAGCCTGCAGAAAGCCAAAAGCACAGGCTGTGAAGCACAGGCACAAAGGCAGTACCTCTCCAGTGAACCCCTGCCAGTTACTTCAAGCTGGGTAAGGGACAGGGTAGAGAAAAGAAAAGGATTTGAGATACCAGTCGCCTTGTCTTGTTAACCCCTGCTCAGCCTGCCGCCACAACTGAGTATTTCAGAGATAAGGGAACAGAGGCCTGGAGCTCTCTCTGCCAAGCCACATCTCTTTCTTCCATTGCAGGTAGGCAGTGGTGGTGCCCCATTTTCTTGTTCTTTTCTAAGTCAGAGCTTAGACTAACCTTGACTTGAAATGCTGGTCTGATTGCAGAAGACTTTGCCTACCACACAGGCATTGGAAAAATCATGGCTGGCAGCACATCCCTGGCTATGAGCAGGGTAAAAGCACTCTCAAGAATAAAATTTCCCCACACAGCAAGGCACAGGCAACTTGGAGTTTTCCCTATCACTGCAGAAGAGATGGCAGATCCTTCTGCAAGTCTTTATACCCTACAGCCAGTCAGGATTTCCATCCCTGGGCACTGCACTTTAGGCTCAAGCTGCCCCAGGCTCTCCCAGCTGCAGAAGCAAGACCCACGTCCCTCTCTTTTGCTGGTGCTTTAGGCTGGAAAACCCCATGAGGCTGAGCTGAGTGAGACAGCACCTCCACAGCCCTGCCTTGTGGAGCCTTGTGGCAGCAGACAAGAAGAGGTTTGTCACGGTGGGCTTCCATTTCACTTGTGCAGCCTAACTTTTTCAGCCCTCACATTGCAGGAGTCATTTGGGCTGCAGTGTTTTTACAGCACAGGTTTTAAAGCACAGCTTTTCTTCTTGAGCAGGAAGTTCTAATTGAAACTGAATCCATCAGCTTTTTGCTCAGCTCTGTCACAAAGTCAAACCAAGAGGCAAAGCCTGGCACACTTTTTTTGTTGTTGCTGTTGTTATTGACATGAAATACTCAAAATTATTAATTTCTTGCACTCCCACTGAACATCCATCAGTTGGCCAGGCCAGACAAAATGGGAGCCTTTGAGTTTATTTCCATGGCTTAGCATGTTGCTTCAGTGCAGATGAAAGCAGGAAACCTAATCCTGGAGAGGGATGAGCATCCTCCAGTCTCACAGCTGCATTTGCAAAGTTGTTTCTGGTCATTCTGGTGTCTGACTGTTTTCATGTCTTACTTCTGACAGCAAGTCTATATAATCATTAAAAAGTCAGATGAGGCAAAAAAAATAAGAAAGCAGTAACTGAGCAGTGCTGATATTCATGCTCCCTCCTGTGCTTCTCGGAAAGATCCTTTCCCCTCTCCTCAGGATATAAGAGCCAAGACCAGTAACCACATGGGGAGATTTCTGGTCTAGTTGAGCAGGGTTAGCGTGTACCCAGACAGCACATGCTTGCAGGGAAAGGCAATGACTTTTATTAACTCAAATAATACATATCTGGAGAATAAAATACCACCTTTAGGGCAAAAGCACTTCTCTTTTCTTCCCAGGACTACTTATTTGCGTAATAGAAGATGCTATCTGTACCCACATACTTTGTTTTGATTACTGTTTGAGACCATCCTGACCACAACAGCCCCAGCCTCCTGGGAAGGACAGCAGTTACTACACCTGATCAACCTAACAGCCTTAATCTGATCCATTTCCTGGGGGAATTTCAGGAGATGATAGGGATCAGGAAGCTGAAAAAGGTAAATGCAGCAACTACCCTGAAAATAAAACCATTCAGTTTAATTTCACTTTTCAGAAGACGAATGGAACAAGTCAACAACCTATAAGTGCCTGAAATGCATCATTACTAACATGAATTTGCACCAAAGAAGTCATGCTGCACCAATCTGATTTCTTTTTGCACAGTACAACACACCTTGTGGACTGAAAGGCATGGAAGTCATTAACCATGACCTCGGGAAGAATTGCCATTGTCTCCCTAGATACTCTGATCCTGAAGTGAGACAATACATCTACATAAAGTGAGTAGAAACCGGTAAAACCCAGCTGAATATTTGCACCCGGAGCTGTCAGTACTGAGATACGTGTAGCTCCCACAGCTCCTGGTGGGGATCTGGTCAGAGTTTTTGTTAGTGCTTGGATAGTGGGACAGACGGGAAGGCTGCAGGTGTCCAGGAAGGCAGGACTGGAACTTGAAATTACTTTGCTGGACCAGAGATATGCTCTGGAAAACCTGCATGTGAATTAGCAAGGACAAATGCAAGATACTGCGATCGAGCAGGGACAATCCCCAGCACAAATGGACTGTTCTGCCATCAGTGTTGGAGTTAGAGGAATAATCACCTGGATGGGACCTGGTACTCCTGTGAAACAGTAAAACAGCCAGCTCTGCCACTGCAAAGGAATGGAAGCATCATGGGCAGGCATGTGAAAGGATCTCTTTTTGCTGGGGAGGGTAGCAACCACAGGACATGGTGCAGCAAGGGCACAGTTCATGGAAGGTTGGTCTGGGGGATAACAACAAGATTTCAACCCAACAGGTAGGAGGTCAGAAAACATGACACCATCCTGGCAGAACAGGTCTCTGCACTGACCAGGCCCCATGAGGGGTGAGGAGGTCAGGCACACCTTAGATTGGGAGCAGTGGGATCACTGGCAGCTCCCTGGTGAGACATGGGAGTAGAGGAGACCAGGGGATGTTTGCCCTAAGATGGCCTCACACAGTCGGTGCCTGGCATCCCTTCTCACAAAATCAGTCAGTGAATTGGAGCATAACAGTTTCCCTCCAGGAGAACCTCGGAGCTGCTTCGATTGTAGCCATCACTGCATCTCACACAGCCAGTGGGACTGTAAGTCAGACCCTCTTCTCCTCTGCTTCACAGGGCTTTCCTTTTCTCTACAGGATAAAAATAATCCTCTTGCGTCAGTTCCATCTCTGTGAGCAGTGAGACATTTTATTCATCAGCGATCCCTTCCCTTCTCTCATTTAAACAATTCTGCATTGACCCCATCAAACCAATTTGTGCAAGGGACATTTATTTGCCCTGCCTGCAGGTGTAGGTGTCTCCATTTTTCTTTTGGAGGAGGCTGGTAGGAGGCACAAGCATGAGCTGGGGAGAGGCTCAGGAAGGGCTGGAAGCAGGACAATGGTTTTGATCGGGGCGTGCCGGGGCATGACGGGCTTCAGATGGATGCACCCAGAGTCACAAAACCCACAGGTGAAGTCTGCAAGCGAAGGGCTTTTTACAGCAGTGCATTTGGGATGTGTTTGACAATGGCACAGACACAATCTCCCAGGCAGGGAGCTGCCCTCTGTGTCTCCACAGGCAGCCTCAGCCCTTTCCAGCCCAGGCCGGCTGTTCGGAGAAGGCTGTGTCAGGCTCTGGCAAAGGCTCAGGAGGAGTTACAGGAATGTGCCAGATATCAAGCTGTTCCTTTGGCCCTCATAGCTGCATTTCTTCCTATTCCATGTCATGACAAATTTTCTGCATTTGTCACTGTAGCAAATACCACCAGGCTCTACAATGAGGAACACTGTCCTAGAGCTCCCAGTCAATGCCCAGGGACAAGGTATCACAGAATCACGGAGCCTTAAGGGGTTGGAAAGGACCTCAAAGACCATTCAGTGCCAACCCCCAGCCTACCATGGGCAAGCACACATCCCACTAGACTGGGCTGCTCAAGGCATTATCCAACCTGGCCTTGAACACTGCCTGGATTGTGGTATCCACAGCCTCCCTGTGCAGCCTGTCCTGTGGTCTAACCAATCTCACAGGAAAAGAGTTCTTCCAAATATCTAACCTAAATTTCCCATCTCAATTTGTATCCATTCTCCTTGTAGAGCTCCAAGAAGAGTAAAAGCCCACCTTCTCCAAGCTTTGGGGAATTACTGGATTCTGTGAGGCCAGGTAAAAACATGATGGGAAAGGATCTTGCAAATGAAGACCAGTGTCCTGTTCTCCATCCCCGCTGAGTGAGTCCTTAGGTGCTCAAAACACTACACAACCATGAGCTGGAGAGAATCAGTTACATTTCTCCACCTTTAACTGCATGACCAGTGGATACCACGGCAAACAGAGGCCAAACCTACACTGTGGAGGTAGAGAGCCAAGGAGCTGCTGACCTGCTTTCCAGGATTTTATGTGCTTTTCTGGCCAGGTCCCCCATGGCATGCCTGCTCCTTCCTACTTGTACTATGATCCAGCTTCTCATCCCTTTGCTCATACCACTGCCATCTCTTTCCTCTGCCCCTCGCCCCACTTCCTAATTTTATTCAGTTTTTCAGTGACCTGGCTGGCTCAGCTTGAAATATTGGGCTCAATAGTCTGTGACATCTAAGTGCAGGAAGGAGGCAGGAGAGCCTTCCAGGATCTGGACCATGGTGGGACAGGACCATCCATCACTGCACACCAACTGCAGCTCCATTCCTAAGGTATGACCATATTGGATGTGTCCCAAAAGCACTCAGCAGGAGGGAAGAGGCTGTAGGAGAGTAGATCCATGGCGCCCATGGACAAATGTCACTTGGCTGCTGTGGCTCCAAGGGAGATGGGTGTCCTCATCCTACTCAACATGGAGAGGAGCTGTATCTCATCCAAGGACACACAGAGGCCAGGACCATGGCTGGGTCTCCGAGGCCCCAGGCACTGCTTTGCACCTTGCTCTCATGACAAGCCATCACCTTGTCCTTCAAACACACCCTGTGGCTCAGGGGCTGAGCTAACAAGCTTTCCACCTTCATTCCCCTGTGCAGAGCCAGTGCTCAGGAATAGCTGCACTCCCGAGAGCAGCTTGGAGCTCTCTGGCGTAAAATCAGCTCACCCTCAGATGACCTAGAGGATAAGCACCCACGTTACCTCCTTCATCAGGCCACTCTAATCAGTTCTGGCAGGGGGGCTGAACACTGAATTGTCTCTGCAGAGCAGGTTGGTGACTGGCAGTCCTGCACTCACACCCAGCCATTGCCGGAAGAATGAGAGCCTCCCAAAAAGCCTCCACTGCTGGCTCTGCCAAAGCCAGGCTTTGAAAACACGTTGTTCCCCTAGGAACAACCTCTGACCTTGTACTGGGGCTGTTATTCAGGCAAAGAACTGGTGATTTCTGAGGATCTCCCAATTTCCAGGATGGGATTTAAGTCATCTGCAGAGAAACAAATGCACAGAGGACAAAGAAACAGGAAGAACAGGTGAGCCAAGTAGATCCTGTGAGGTTGAGCAGTGCTCCACTTGCCATAATATTGCTCTGTGCTTTCTGCCAAGGCACTGAAGCTCCGGCTCAAAGAGGAACTGTGCAAGCTGAACAGACGTATCCAGGCAATTGCAGATCTAACCAAAATGAAAGTTATTTGAAAACTTAAGGCAAGGCTCCTTCTCATGCATTAGGCATTTCCCAGGACAGGCAGCAATGGGCTCTTCAGGCTGCAGAGAAGCAAAGTCCAGACTGCTGGGCCTTGGGGAGCTCTAGCATGGCAGACACCAAAGAACAGACACAATCTGTGCACTAAGGAAGAGGAAGCAAAGCCTGCAGATAAAACAGTAGTAACACAACAGCACCAATGTGGAGAAATAAAAGGGAAGGCGTAAACAAGGCACAACTAGAAACCAATTTTGCTTGGCCAAATTGAGATCTCAGTTACTAAGGACAGCAAATCCAAGGACACACACCAGATTTATGCCTAGGCAGTCTTGACTATTACTGATGACAAAACCAAATCCCCCTAGTATTTTTCTCCAAACCACTAGTATTGCAAAATGGAGCAATCTCACATTACTTTCATACAAAGGCAAATCTTTTTACTAAACAGACCTTCAAAGAAAAAACTAAAAAGTCAAAGCCAGTCTTGGCTTTGTCAGTACCCCGTCGACAGCATACAGCACCTCACAGAATGAGACTTGCACTTTAGAAATTATTCATAAGTACTATGGATTTTTTGTAAAATGGGATCTTTTCTTGCTTCAGTTGCCAGTGTTTCCATTTAACGTACTAAACACATTTCACCCTGACCACTGGGAATTGACTTAAAATAGCTTGTAAATATGCTGATGTTCTCTCTACAACAACTGCCAAACACAGCAGCCACAGAAAGGGACATTACATAACAAAAAAAAAGGTTGAAGGTGTAGCCAGGAAGAGCAAAAGGAAGAAAAATTCCAGCTCTTGACCTTGGGGTTCAACAATGCTTCTGCTACATGGAGCTGTCTTCTCCCTTCACATACATTGATGCAACCCAGCAGTTATTTCACCAAAAGCAAAGAACAGATTTAATGAGAGTATTCAAGTCCTGTTGATCTACCCCTGCTAGTTTGGGTTAGCTCTCCAACCATGCTGAGTATCTAAGGTTGCCAAACCTCTGTTCAGGATCCAGAACCCTTTGTAACTGTGGGGCAACAGTCTTGGACACCTGGATTTGTGCACAGTGGCTATGCCCAGAGTGTCCAGGTAAATATCCAAAGGTTTCCATTTTGCCCAGGAACTGTAGCCTGCTGGCACATGGACCACCTCATTTCCCAAGCAACAGCTTTCCAGGTTTAGACAGTCCCTTCATTTTATCTCAGGCTGTGCTAGATTGGGAGGAACCTGATGTGGGACAGAGGAGGGAGAAGAGATCCCATGGGGATGCAAAGGTCTTCCTGCTAATGGCTTTCCTAGCACAGTGTCAGGGCAGGAAATCATGGAGGGCAAGGAGAAGGCAGAAGGGGCACAGGAGCCTGTGTTTGCCAGCATTCCCCTTGGTGGTTGTTGATTTACAGTTATGAGTCACAGGTAGCAAAACAGCCGCAGGCCACAAGCAATGCTGCTCGCACCCTGGTGAGCTCCACACCAGTGGCACAGCCTCTTGCTGGGACCTGCATGCCCTGAACCCAGAGACTGTCACAGCAAACACCTCCAGACCTTCCTGCTCCAAGGCAGGCTCAGAGCCCCCTGTCTGTACACATCTCCAGCCTCCTCTTCTTGAAGGTCTCCAGCACTGGGTTTCCTTCCCACACCAAAGAATAAACACTGGTGCATATATTCCTACATGGCCTACAAAAGTGGCACAGAAAGCTGTGAACAGTCAGACACAGGGTTTCACGAGTCCCTGGATGCACCCCTGTTCCTCAGCTCTCCCCCTAACAGTACAGAGAGCAGCTACTTGCAACTAGACTAAATAACAGGGGAGGGACTGAAAAGAAACCAAAAAGCATTTTAAAATTTCAGAGTAAGCCATCAAGCTGCAGGTCAGTTTTTATGAGACCCAAGCTCATTTGTAATGTGCTTCCTTATCCGGAGGCCAAACTGGCTCTGGGGGAGGCAATCCTCATGAAGGCAGGGCACAGCAGCACACCAAATTCCTCCAGCACTGCTTGTGCTTTGTGCTTCTGGGTCACTGAGCAATTAGCCAGTTCTGAAGAGACACTGAGAAAATTTGCCATGGCTCGAGCAGCACAGAAGGCATTGAGAGAGAAGCATTTGCATGAAAACAGAGGGACTAAGAATTACACTGCTAGAAGAGCAAAACTTGACCTGTTTGGAGAGGAGAGACAAGTGTTTTTCTCTCAGACAGAATGAGAACTACTGCGATAGGAAATTTAGGGACAAAAATGCTTCTCTCGGTACTAAACAGCTCACCAATCCAGGAATGACGTGACCTTGGAGAATGGATCTAATCCATAGCTTCCTTCCTTAAATACAGTCAGATGTGCAGATAGACTGCACATGTGGCAACAGAAGGAGGGAGTTCAAGTTTGTATTTCAGTATTTACATGCTGGCTGGTTCATCCCTTACACCTTCCACAGCTACTTAGGAAAACACTAAGGACAATCTCCTGATCCTTTACTCCTTCAAGTTACTCCCTGTTACCCTCAATGATAGAAACACAAGGCTACAAAGCAGTTCATGATCAAGCATCCCACTCTCTGTTCACAGTGTTCCAGGCTAGAACCTGCTCTGCACATCAATGCATCTCACTGAAAAATGGGAACAGGCATGAACCCAGGGTCCCTTCCTGAGACCATTTGTGTGCAGTGGGTGCTGCTGGGGAGTGTGAAGGAGGAAGAAACCTCAGGCCCCAGGAAATCTCTGTGCTGGGGTACAGTGCTGGGGAGGGGGATAGGTTGAAGAGGAGATTTCAACCACTCTCCTATTGTCTCCTTTAAAACTTCAGACACTTACACCAACCTTCTCCAAATCCTCTTCCCTCTTTCATCTCCTTAAAACCCCAACATCCTCCCACAGTCAATCACAGTTCCCAAATCCCTCCCAGACCCTGCCATCAGCTGTGGCCAAAAAGCCACAGTGCTTCAGGAAGCAAAATTCAATGCTCCTTCCTTGGCTGAACAGCCTTGGGCTGGATCTGGCCGAGGGCAAAATTGTCAGGGCTGCAAAGATGCAACGAGTCAGAGTCCAGAGGTGACACTGGCTGGTGGGATAAGGCACAGAGAGAGCCGAGCAGCTGCCCAGCATGTGCACATGGATGTGAAGGCTCAGAGCCAGCCCACACCCCTCGCTTATCCCCACATTACAAACTGGTCACAGCATCAAACCCACAGGTGTGTGCCTGCAGCTCCTGAACTGCATAGTCCTGGCACTGTGTCCTGGTGTGGGCAAGCAGCTGTGTTCCCCTTCCCACTCCACTCATGCCCAGCTAGACCCAGTCAATTAGGATTTACTGCCTGGGAAGAAATTCAGTTGTTACCAAGAAACAGAAAAAGAGATGTTTTGCATGTGAAGAAACCAGTAGCAGGAACAGAGATTAACATCCTAAATAATCCAAGATAAATATCCAAGACAAGCTTCAGGCCAAGAAGTTGTCTGCCTCCCTGGCATTCATCCTGGGTACTGGCCAAGAAATTTGCCTTAGCCTCAGCAAATTCTGTATTGCAACTTTTCCTTGATCCTCTTTCTCTTCTATTCCTACTCTGCTGTGCTCTCCTAAAATTTAAAAAAAACATTGTTTTTTCACTATCTTCTGCTTACTTTTGGCACTGGCAGAGGTTAAGCCAGGCTACTTTAGCAGTTTTTAAAAAATAAACCAAAGCCTATGAGCATACATTCTTCTGACTGTGATGACAAAATGCTTTAATTTCTTCCAACCCTCGAACGAAACCCGGAAGGCTCACTAATTAAACAGTTCTGCCCCAAACTGATTCTTCTTACAGCAATGCTTCCCTTGGGTGAACTCAACCACCAAGGTCGTTACAAATTAGAAATGATACTTTATTAGTTAAACAATTCCTGCCTGACATCCGCTGCAATATTTAAAGAGTGCTTGGAGTCTAAAAGTGGCTTGGATGACAGCGGAGAGTCACTTGTTCCTACTGATGCATCTGAAAATACTGCAGGCATTTCTGTCCCCCCACTTCGGAGCAGAAGGACCCAAGCTAGTTTCACCTCATGGAAATAAATACAGCCTGGGGTAAGGGGATCTCTCTGTCCTGCCCCAGAGAGTTCAGTCTGTGGGGGTGGGGGGGTATCCAGGACTCAAATCCCCACGGCACAGACACATGGACACCCACTGTGTTTGACATCTGCTGTACACAGGACCCCTGTGCCCTCTGTGTGCCCTTGACACAAGTGCCTGATGGGTGGCAGAGACTGTCCCCAGCTTCCTCTCAACAAGAAATGCACCTTTTCCCATGAGCCACTATGAGTTTAGGATGCCAAAACTCACATGGAATTTTAGACCTTTTCTTAAGATTTTACTATGTGTCTTGGTGAAAGTCACTTCTGAAAACACCACCTGAGTGCTTTCGAGAAGTTCCCCCCTTGGCATATTTGTTCTGCCAAGTGTTCATAAATGAGACTGCACTAATATAGCTGACAGCAAAACTCAGACTATTAAATAACACTTCTTAAAGATCCCCAAGTGTTTTACGAACATGAATTAATTAAGCTGCAGGCCAACCCTGAAAATTATTTAAAGAGATCTTGAACCTTCCTTACTTGCTCAAGGACATGAAGAGAGGAAGGGACCAAGGTCTGATGAGAACCAAAGCATCCTTATTATCCCCATTTCCACTTATTCACTACACAGCTTTAAGTAACAGCCAAAACCCAATAAACTCAGAATGGATGAAATTTCACCAGGATGACATTAATTCAGTCACTTTTTGTAAGCTCAATCTTGCAAGCCCAGCAATAGCTAAGGAATCTGCAGAACATGGAGCAGACAGGGCTGTGTCTATTTTTAGGGGAAGTTTGGGGTTTGGAATGATGTGAGTTCCCCCAAAACAGGTTGATTTGTCTGCAAGTTTTACTTGTCAAAAGCAATTGTCCCAGCTGTTTGAGAAGGCAACCCCCTGTGGCATCAGTGTGAAACAGAGGGGTAGTGGGACCTGGATGAGCCCCTGACTGCCCTGTCCCTTTGGCATCCTGGGTTCTGCCAGAACTCAGCAAAAGGCACCTTTCTATTGCCAAAGGAGCTGACAGAGCAAGACCAGGCAGCTGAGCTCACAAATGGCCCCAACCTTCAGAAGCTGTGACTTGTCCACTTTGTTGTCAGGCAGTTTCCCCCACTGGGCTCTGTGGGGATCAAGCGGCAAAGAGAACAGCCTGGGATACCCAGGCACGGAAAAGTTTTTCTATCTGCAAGGAGGCAGCTGGGATGTCAGGACTCCTCTGCACGGATTTGGACCCTCTTAACTTATGAAAAGCTCTGGAAGTTCTGTGACTGTCAACTCCAGCCTGGGGAATTCCAGAAAAGAGGGAAAAGTTGAGTCATTTTATAGAGCAAAGCTGGTTGCACAGGGTAAAGGTGTAAAGAGCACACTGAGTTGATCTTTAGAGGTACCTGGATCAATACTCTGGAAATATATCTGACTTCCTACCGTGAGATGATATTCTTGCAAACACAGCTGGAGGCTTGCTGCTAAGGACACAAAGGCTGGTGCTGGCAAAGGAAGGAGATAGACGGGAGCACACTCTGGATGGTACAGCCTGTTCTGACAGGGCTTGATGTCCCTCTGCTAAAACACTCTCTTCCATCAGCTAAATCTCTTCACCACTTGTTCACTTATGACACTGAGCAGGCTAGGCCAGATCCATCACTTTGCCACCATACAGCATGTCATGTGTTTTAAATCCTCATATCTTTCAGGCTGGCTGCAGTCAAGGAACCCCCACACATAACCAGTTGTGTCTGAACATCCCTCCTTCCTCTCCACATGTGTGGGAAAGTTGTAGTTCAGTGTTCAGTGTCCCTCCAAACCTAACCAGGCCAGCAGAAGACAGATGGTTTAATAACATCAGAGCAGCAGAGTCCATTTCCATCCCATTTATACGTTGCGTGGGAGGTAGTTACATGTTGGTTTACCGTCAGCAGTAAGCATTGGAGTTACTCCTAAACTCACAGTTTAGATTGCTTTGTCAACAACATGCAATTTGCCTTTAAAGAAGGTCAGCAAAGAGAAATTACAACATTCATAACTGCATGGAGAGCTGCTGCTGGCCACCAGGAGCAGAAGGAGATGTTTGAATTTACACCTGAAGGACGGGATGCCATCCAGAGGGACTCAGACAAGCTCGAGGGATGGCCAATGGGAACATCATGAAGTTCCAAGCCATGTGGAATGTGCTGCACCTGGGCTGGGACAGCCCCTGGTAGCAGCCCAGGCTGGGCATGAACAGCCCCAGAGCAGCCCTGCCCAGAAGGGCTTGGGGGTGCTGTGGGTGAGAGGCTGCACATGCCCCGGCCATGGCACTGCCAGCCCAGAGAGCCAAACGTGTCCTGGGCTGCATCCAGAGCCCCGTGGGCAGCAGGGCAGGGAGGGGATTCTGCTCCTCTGCTCTGCTCTGCTGAGAGTTCTCAGGAGTTCTCAGGAGCAACCTGGTCTAATGGAAGGTGTCCCTGCCCAGGGCAAGGGTTTGGAGCTAGATGATCTTCCAGGTCTCTCCCAGCCCAAACCGTTCCGGGACTCTGCCCACAGCGCAGTATTGCTGGGTGCTGATCAGTCCACAGCTGGGGTGTAGAGGAGACACATTTACGTGTGTGTGACTCCTCTCCACTCCTTGTGCAGGCAGGGTCCATGGCAGACACTGTGCTCACCCATGCCCAGGAAGGACTCATAAAGCACCAAGGAAACTTATCCTGAGCCAACCTAATGACAACACAGAGAGCTTCAACAGTCTCAGTCTGAAGTTTTGCAGGAAATAGAAAAGTGTGAAGCATATGAGAGATTCTTCTCCACAGCTTCCACAACTCAGCCCCAAACAAAGTGGCACATTACTGTTTTCTATGCCCTCTCTGCACAGGGAAGATTCACATTTCCAGTGGCAGCCAGCTGCAGGAACCTTTCAAAAATAATTTTGAAGACTCTGGAGTGATACTAGTGTGATTAGTTCCTGGCCAAAGACCCTGCCTAATACAGCAGATTAGTAGAGTATATAAAACATTTGGGAGTACATAAATAAAAGATGATCATCTTGAGAGATTGCTTTCTTGGATCAGTTCTAAAAAGCCTGAAACTGAAAGACTTCACTTAACACAAGACAACTGGATACGAGAATTACAAGGGCGTAAAAGCACATTGCATTTACAGCCATTCAACTCATAGCTGGATGAAGACCAGAAAGAAAATCCAGTAACAGATCCACACAAGAGATGTTATCATCCTTCACAATTGGCCCTCATGGATGAGGGGTGAAAAAACACTTCACCAACCCACAGAGGCACATGTATCTCCTTGCTGTCACTCGAGACAAGGGCCCCTCTCCTTACAAGTTAGATACTGCTTGCTTATTCACAGGAAAGTTGACATGCTGGTCAGGGGACAGGCTCTGATGCAGGAGCACAAGAAAACAGGCAGCATGGTTTGTGTGGGAGGACTTGGGCAAGAGTTGGGTTCTCCTTTGCTTGATTTCAAGGAGTTTTGCAAATAAAACCCAAAACTCAGAAAATGTGTGAACTTTGGGAGACAAATGAACATCTGCAGAGCTTCTGGACCATGGTGATGACTGGGGACAGCAAACCCCCTTCCCACCAGTCCCCACTCCTTACCAGAAGCAAATTGAGTCCTCTTGCTCAAACAGGAACAGACACATGGATTTAACATCTCAGACATCCTACCCAAGAGGCTTGAGGTAATTGTAAGTACCTTGCTAGAGAGAGGACCTTTGCCAACAGCATTGCACGGAAGGAGAGGGGACAGTGACAAGACCTGAAGAGACCTTCTGTGGTCGGGGGAATGCAGCTTATCCTTACCTTGGGCATCTTGCGCAGGTTGGGAGAGAGCTTCAAGCAGGTGATGAGGCCTCGTTCATCTCCAACAATGATAATGGGGTAGGCAGGATTAAACTGGACGTGTGTTGTTTTATTTTTCTTCCGGGTCACCACTAGCTGGGAGCAGAGAGGTTCAAGCTTATTGATGTTCAGATCAAACACATGGGCCTGGGGAAAAAAAAGTAAAGAACACAAAAGGGATTAATTAGGCAAGAGCATCTCTCAGTGACAGAACGATGGCTGAAGAAATCAGAAAGAAAAGGCTCTGTTGAAAAAAACAGCCACAGCACACAATTACCATCTGTGCTCAGGGCTGTGGTCTTCTTTTAAATAACCAGTGTGCAGAAGTCAGCTGCTGCTTGTGAGAACTGCCCCTCTCCTGCAGGGGCTCACGGACAAGGATCACTTCCCTGCTGTGGGTGCAAGCCTTGGCAAGGTTCCAGCTGATCTAGGCTGGAGAAGGCTCAGAGCCAGCACGGCTAACCCCACAGACCTTAATCTCCCTTCTCAGTGTGAGTAATGAGACAAACAGGCGTTAAATCAGAGTCTAACACAGACTGATGCTCAAAATGGGGAATGCTGTCAGAAATTCTGATTACTGCTTATTACAGAACTCTCTAACATTTTCAGCTTAATAATAATAACAACGATAAAGACACAAACCAGTAAGTAATGGGGAAGTGATGGGAACAGCCCTAGTATGATTAGAGTGTACCCTGGGGTAATGCCAGAGAAGAACAGGACAGCTTGGCAGCGCACTCCAGCCCAGACACTACACCTGCACACATATCCTTCTCCCACAGCATCAGGGAAAGTGCCAGGAAATTAGCCAAACAGGAGAAGTGAGGATGGAGAGAGAGAGGTCCAAGGATCCACTCAGGCAGGAGTCCCACTGGCAGGGAATTCAGACCTCTGGCCCAGTGACACAGACCTGCCACATCCCCAGCTGCACAGTAATGCACCTTTCATTGTGCAGAGGAAAGAGTGGCAGTTACTCGAGAGAATGAATTAACTTAACTATCTCCCAATAATTGCAATTAGCTCCAGTTACTGATATAGACTGCAAAGGCTAATAAAACATGATGTGCCTCTCTTGCTCAGGGCTGAGGTGAGCCATTTCCAGCATCCTGAATTTCCACCTGGCATCCACCATGAAGACTTTCAGCCTTATGTTTCTCTTCCCTTTTCTGTCTTCAGAAAAATTAGGAAAGGAACACTTTATGCTAACAAGTACAGTGGGAATACAGAGGAAATTAGAACTGAATTACTTGTAAAACTCCTTCCAGCTGTGTCTTGTTTACCAGCACTTAAGAGACAAAGGAAACATGTAATTTCAACAGTATGCCATGCTGACAATTTGAATCTAGGAATTATCTGAAATCAGACAATGCTACTCTATAAAAGCTTATTCCAAAGAGGGTGGAAGGTATCAAATCACTACATGTACTTTCCCATTACGCACCAATGAGTCAGTGAATTTTATCCGAATCCATTTATAGCATAGATCTGGGCCATGTGCAAGCACATGTCCCAGGCAGTCTCATGAGCTGCTGTGTCTTCATAGGAGTAAAAGTCTAGGAATTTTACTGAGCAGGAGAACAAAGGTCTTACAGATGCAAAAAATAAGAAAAGGTACACTGCCTCCAGACTGAAGTAAAATAAAATGGGAAAGTGCTTGAAAAGTGGACAGGGTTGCCAAGACATATTTTGAAGAAATCCATGACAATACAATTCAAGAAGGGAATAAAAAGCATCAGCCACAGACAAGGATTTGCAGTTTGGAGAGCCCTTCCCCAGTCAGCAGAAGCATAGGTGAAAGCACAGCAGCATTTTTATCTGTTCAAATTACTAGATGCCAGCATTACATTGTGAATTTTGACCTGACATTTGAGGTCTCAAAGTCCAGCAAAGGTAACTTCAATTTCCTGCCTCTCAACATAAATCAAGGTGGCTCTTCTGGCTTGTATTTTACACTTGCTGTCTTTCTCAGAAAAGAAACAAGCACTCTTTCAAGCATCTCAGTATCCCATGAGCCACACTCATTAAAGATCTGATTTCTTGCCTTCATAGAATACATTCTTATTAATTTAGTAATCTAAGAGCCTGTGAAATGCTCACTGATTGAGTAGCACCATTTAATCTAGGGGAAAAAAAAAGTGACATGGAATTAGTGGCCAGGTTTCCTCTTGGCAGCCAGGCCTGCACTCTCTCTGTAGGGCTGTCAATGTACCCCCCCACACATCCCGCCCAGCCCTGCACTTGGAGAAAGATGGCATGGCCAAAGGCTCAGTGCTGGAGTGCTGAGCAATTTAAATTACTCTGGGTGAGGCTGTTTCTCAAAAATGTCACGAACAGCCCAGACAAGCACAATGCCTGGGACAAGAACTTGAAACCATCAGCAATGTGGAGAAGGTCAAAAGCAAACAAGTTTATGAATGTTCCTACTATAAAGCTCCTCTTTTATGAGCTTCTAAACAAATGGGCTTGTTTTCCTTTGCCAAGGGAATCGTGGAAAAGAACAAACTATTTCAGTTCTTCAGCTGGAAACATCAGCCTCCTATCAGCTGTCAGACACACCAGCTGGAGGGGTGGGCCAGGAGCACTGAGAAGGACTTCAGAGGCTTTGATTTAGAGACTCACTCTTAGGAGGAAGGGAAATGGGGTCAGAGCAACACTGGTTTTGATGCTTTGGGAGTAGCCTAAAAGGAGCGCAGGGCTTCCCACAACACTTGAGGCAGGTTAACAGCGCTGCAAAGCAGCAGAGCTACATGTGGCCAGCGCCATCTGTAGAGCTGCCTAGGGCCTTTTGCCCAAAGAATGGAGACTGAAAACCTGCAGCTCTCCTTGAGACTCTTAGTCCCCTAGTCACAGAGTCCCTAGACCCCTGCTCTGCTGGCTCTGGTCCTGAAATCAAGAATTATGGAGTGGGATCCAGCTGGATCTCCCATCAGAGATGAGAGAGAATCACCAACAACACCCAGCTTTCTCTCCATCCCACTGCCATGGCGGCCCCTGCCCCAAGAGCACTGCTTGCACACAGAGCTGGCCTCTCAGCTCTTGCCACATGAGGCCTCTCAGAGTCTGTGACCCAGAGAAGAGCAACCATGACCCACACAAGTGGTACCCAACCCCATGTGTGACTAAAGTATCAAATTCCTGGGGAGCCAGGACGACCAGAGCCATGTGCAAACCCTCCTTCATGAAGCACATGTTCCAGGGCACCCATCCAGCAGCACCCAGACAAGAACTGATACTCAGATGCTGTCAGGCAGGTGGTACAAAAGGGCATTTTTATAAAATATTCCTTGTGTCACTATCCTTTCAGAGTTTACAAACCAGTGAGAGTCCTCTTCTGCCAGCTCTGCATGCCTCTTCTCACACAGTCAAGGCTGGTCTCTGACTGCAGGTGCTGAGACCTGGGGCCATCACATTTGTTCACCCACATTTGCTCATCCAGGAGCAATTTAGAAACTAAAGAGTGAAGGTTTCAAACCTCTGGTTTTCAGACCTCAAAAATGTTTCCATTTTGGTGTACATCAGCAGGCAAGGAAGCAAAAGCCTCCTGACAAACTCATTTCAATACTTTCTGCAGATTCTGTAGAAACAAGTGAGGAATCTGGAGCACATGCTGCTTGCAGACCACAGCAGACACCTTATTTTTTTCTGCTAATGAGCTAAAAAAACAATGAGTAAGGGCATTTCAGTTCTTGTTCACAGAGTACTTAGGAACAATATGTGGTCACTTGCTTAAAGGAACATAAATCAGGCTCCAAGGATAAGAAACATGGAAAAAGACACAAAGAGAGACGTTTAAAAAAATCTGAAAATGTGTGAAATAGGAAAGTGCAAGCATTGCCTTCTGTTTCACCCATAACTACAGGAGAATAAAACTCTGAACAGTAACCAATTACTCTGACAGCAATTTTATTTATGATCCTTGTAAACCTCCATGCCTGCTCCAAGAAAGTGCAGAGGAAGATGTAGCATCTTCCAAATGAAGCCCAAGATGCTGAGTTAAGCAGCTCCTTGCAGCATTGGGGATTTATGAGCTGGTATCAACCACAATCAAAAGAAACCTAGACCCACACCACTGAAGTGCTGGACAGGCTGGTAGTAGATAAGCCAGGCAGATGTTCAAAGCAAATTTCTTGATGGAAGGGCAGCAGTTCTGCTAAGTCCCTGAAAACAAGCACTGAGCCCATTTTCCTCTGAGGTGGGACCAAGTGAATTCTCCAGTTTCTAATGCTTTTTATCCAATTAGAACAATTTTAAACTGCCATCACAGTAACAACAGAGTTTCTCTTCATGCTTGATGTACAGGCAATAATGGATCTAAGTCTATTGTGTCATCGTTGCAGAAAATGTTTGACATAAATGAGCTGCTTTGATGCTTGACTTCCAAACAGCCAGAGAAGAAATCCAGCTCAGTCTTATCCAGACCAACAACTCCTCTGTCTATAAATCATGCTAATGTGCTCCACTTCCCAAAATTCAGCTGTTCCCCACTGCAACTCCACATAGCTCCTCTGCAAGCATGGCTCAGTGCATGTCCAAGGCAAGTACCACAGCTCCAGCACCAAACTACATTCAGAGTTTTGGACTTATTTTTCCCCACCTGCTCTACCAACTGCACTTACAGCTTGAAAGCCAGCCCAGGCTCTTTTCTGCTTGCCGTCTCTGGGGTGACTTGGAACCTCTGTCCTTATACCCTTTTGCTCTCTGCCCTGAGGCAACAGGAAGGGAAATGCAGGGGGATGTGGGGGGAAGCAGAACCCTTGGCAGAACTTCTCTGCCAGCAGAACAAATGACAAGATTTTTGTGGCTCATGAAGAAGGGTGATACTGTCTTTATTTTGTCCTCAAACTCCTACTGAATCTGCCATGGCTGGAGCCTTTCCTGTACTTTTATTCCAGTCTTACAAGCCTTCCTTCCCCAGCAGTGGGCTGGACAATGTTAGGATGTTCAAAAACATCCTGATGGCATCAGGAACCAAGACTGGGGGAAATATATATGTGTGTAAGAACAAGGCAGATATGCCTGGTAACTTGGCAACAAAGAATAAAATCAGTGTAAGAGCAAAAGGTGGGGGATAATTTAATACCATGCTGCCCTTTACCAGTTGACATCTCTTTCAGAGCTTGGCTTTCACTGTCCTTTTGATCGATTTACCTCATTTTCTTGACTGAATCATGATCCCTCTTCCATTCTCAAACTCCACAGATGATTTGTTTCAAACTCTCAGGTAATACATTTAACAAGTGGGCAGGCCACCCCCAGACTCTGCCTAGCACCACGGCAGCTACTGGAGCATGCCAAGGGCATGGGCCAGGCAGGGCAGCCCAGCTTGCTCTGCACTGGAGACCTTAGTTTGCTTGATTTCTATAATGCCACTGTGGCAAGAACAGGTTGCAATACAGTTAATTTTCACTAGCAGGACATTTTTAATTTACAAATGAATGTTGCAAGATAGTTCTTGGTCCCTCTGACACGCAGGGCAGTTGGGTCCTGGCAGGAGTAAAGGAGACCCGACTCAGAAAACATTAATTGCCTTCTGCAATGGCAACACAGGGATCCTGAACCTCAGTGGTCCTGATCATAAAATCCATGGCATTTCACAGCACTTTCATGGTACTGGTGAAAGAACAGGCTCCAGCTCTGTTACAGGTATGTTCAGAGGCAGCTTTCTGCTAGGAAGATGAGCAGGCATGTGTGAAATCTACTTCTTGGGCGGAGCCAGCCAGGAGCCAGCTGCATGTTCTGAGGTATGGGAGAGGGCTAAGCTCATGTTTCTGTCCTGCAGCATCCCAGCCTGATGCTTCAGGGCACATGACACAGCAGGGAAAAGAATACCTGTCACCTGACTTAACTGTAGGGCTGCATCTCTTATCTTTTCCTCATTCAGTAAGAACTGGGTCATTCCAAATTTGACATGGTAGGAAAACAGCATCAGCCTTAGGTGATTTGACTCAGCTCCCACAAGTCAGTAAGAAATCAAAGCCTCAGCATGCAGGAGAACTGCTGTTCATTCAGACAAGCTGAGGACCATTTGGCCTCTTCTGGAAGCCCCAAGACATTGTTTTGCAAGAAAGTGCTTGTTCATGCAAGTGAAATTCCTTGCCAGTCACCAGTTCTGCCTGGCTCTCCCCTGAATGTCTCAGTGTTTAGGATAAAGCAATGTTCCTGAAGTCAACCTGTAAGCATGGGCTACATTCCCTTCCTCTGACCTACCAGCCCTGTTACTCTTAAGAACAGCACTAGATTGGTTTTATGTGATACAGCCTTAGTAAAACCTTACTGGACTGCCTGCTCCTTGATCTACCAGTGCTCACAAATAGAACAACCAATGATTTGTCCCAGAATCTTTATAGGGTAGCTTGTTTAGGCTGGTTAATCTCTTCTGCATTGTCACAGTACTGAATACTGGGCAAAGAGTCTTTCTTTCCAGTCTCCTGACACTTCCCTATTCTTACATCCACCAGAAATACCTGATAAAGAACAGGGAGATGGTTTCAACCAGCCCTTTAAGTGTCCCAAGGCAAACCTCCCAAGGCTGAGCTATCTGAATGCACACCCCAGTTGTGCCAGTGCCCCTGTGCTCTCTCTGCTGTGACCCACAGTCAGTGGGTCATTCAGTCCTGATGCAGGCTGAAGCTTCATCTCTTCTCATGCTGGCAGGCTCCTGGCTATGCCCTGCCAGAGAGAGTCAGCTCTGCAGGCTGGGGCAAGGGCAAGGGCAGGCCGTGGCACAAGAAAGGGCAGCAGCACATCTGACGGGAGAGGCAGGCGCTGGTCTCTGCCACCTGCACCCCATGGCAGGCCAGCAAAGCTGCTCACAGGGCAGGCACTGAACTGCCATGCTTCGGAGACTGGCATTTAAAATGAACCCGCACAGATTGCGGGTCATTATAAAATGCCAAGGAATAAAGATCAAGGTTCAGGAGCTGCTATCTCTGCACAGAAGGATTTGACAGTAAGCTGGAGGCTCTCAGTGGCCAAAACAACAAAAGTCCAAACTTGCAAATTCAAACCTAAGTGAGGAGTCATTCCTAGCAGTGAATTAATAAATTAACTAAGAGCAGAGAGGGGCAGCTTTATAAACTCTTGCAGATTCTCCTGATGGACTCTGTGCTTCCAGTAGGTCTTTATGCAAAGTCTAACAGATTAATCAATACACAAAATTTTTTGAGATGATGTCTAAGTAATTTTTTTATTTACACATCCATGAAGCAGAAAAAGGCAAACTTGGTTCCTGTGTGCCTGAATGAACTAGTTAATCTCAGGGGATCAGTTTTGTCAAAATGCCATATTTCATAATCTGAAAGAGCAATGGCTTTTGTAATGAAAAACTGGCCTGTGAGCCTCTCTGCAAAAAAAGCAATTCCTAAAAAGCCATTGACAAAAGGGGTTTAAATTTGACTTTGTGCTGAAACTAGCTACAATGCTGATAAAGTCACCTCACCTGCAATAAGTAGCTAATGGATGTGAGTGAGCAGTAGTGTCCTGAGATGCCTGATGCTCATTTTGAGGCTTGGACACCACTAGAATATGCTATGATGGGATGGGGGCTGCATCAGTATAGAAATGAGGGCTCAGAGCCTGCCAGTAACCAGTAAACCAAAGTCTTCCAGGCCAGCTTTATTCCCTAAAATAGCTGCTAGTGGAGAGAAATGCTGATGTACAAAGAGTCTGGTGGCAGAAGGAGGAGAATGGGGAACAGTCTAATTGGCACAAAGTGAAGGCAGCATTAATTTTGGGACTCTGACCATCTATCTCATTGAGCACTGACATGCCACCAGCCCTTGTTCTAAAGCTGACTCTCCAGCAGTCCACATCAATCTCAAAGATTCAGCAGGGAATAAGAATGAGCCTTTTAGGTTTTGCAGCAGAAGAAAATGAACAGTTTTACAAGAAACAGCCACTTATCCTGCAAATACAATTTCAAGGCCATTTTAAGAAAGCTCCCACCTGCTTCAGCCTACTCAAAGGTCTTTTTGGGTGATGGCAAAGAGTCTCATGCTCATTCAGTATCTCTACACCCCTGCAATTGCCCTGGTCATGGTGCTGAGAGCCATGCAGAGCTAGTGGTAGCCCCACAAGGTATGGATAATCCCCCTGGGCTACTGCAGAAGGAGAGGAGGAAAAACTCAAACGCAGCAAGGGCATTTGTAGTCATGTTCACAGTCCTGACACCTCTGAGCAGAAGTATCAACAAATGAGAGGCCTTGCTGGCACCCCTGATTCATGCCCTACAAGGAGAGGCAGAACTAAGTCAAAAATACCCAGGGAAATATTTGCAAGCCTGAAAGGTTTAACAAGCCTTTTGTCTGCAAAATCATTCATGCTTTAAAGATAGAGTTTGGCTTTTGCTTCAAATCCATGCTAAATGGGCAGCAAGTTTCTGCAAATTGCTCTGGGTACACTCACACATGTGCCAGCACTAAGCAAGTGCTTCTCTCTTCACTGAGAAAGGATGGCACCAAGACCAGCTGGCAAAATAACCTTGGCATGTTATCATGTGAGTTAGATTCAACAGAAAGCTGGTCTTCAAGGCTTCACATTCAAAACAGTTGTACAAACAGTAAAATACGTTTATATAAGCAGGAAAGAGCACACTTGCTTCCTGAGCAGCAGCACAAACCATTAACTACCTTCCTGAAGGTTTGGGTTGTTTAAAGTATTTCACTTCTTGAAAGGTCAACAGTTTCACTAATGGGGAAAAGCCCTGGAGCAAATGTCTGACCAGTTTTCTCTGCAGAGTGAACACTGGGATGGCATTTATCTTGAGGCTATCAACATTTACTACAGATGGTTATAACAGGACCTTCCTCTTGCTGCACTACTAATGAATAACACAGCCCACAAAAACATGAGAGAGAATGGACTTGTACTGTGTGCAAGCCTGTGGTAAAACCCCTGGGATCCTCCTTTTCACACAGGACAATTCATAGGATCAGAAGGCAATTCAGGTTGAAGGAGACTCACAGAAGTCTCTCACCTTCTGCTTAAAGAAGGGCCAGCCCTGAGGACAGATGTGGTTTTCCAGGGCTCTGTCCAATCTGGTCTTGAAGCCTTCCACAGACAGAGACAGCACAGCCTCTCTGAGCAAGCTATTTCACTACCTGACTGCCTTCAGAGCTAAAGTTTTTTCCATATATCCATTTCAACTCACTCCAGCTGCTGTGTGTCATCATCACTTCATGTGTTGCTGTGAAGATCCTGGCTCAAACTTCTCAGTGACCTCCTTGAAGATAGTGGCAGGCTGCTGGGCTCTTTCTCCAGGCCAAAAAAAACCAGCTTGACCACACCATCACACGCATTGCTTAGGGCAGCTATGGCCCACAGCCTGGGATCCAGCCAGGGGGACACTTATGATATGAGTCTTTGGCTTTTTGAAGAACAATTCATGCATGAATTCTGCACACACAGAAGCTGAGAAAATGTCAACACCATTTCATTCTTTAATGAAAGTAAGTAAAAGAAGACCAAGAGGAAACTTCGGGTATGAATCCCAGTTTTACATGTTTCAATTATTTTTTCATACTTTAAATGTAACTTTAAGATGAACTTAGAGCAAACTCCCAAAAGCAAATACTTCTAAATGCTGCAAGATTGAATTAAACCCCTTCCATTTCTCTGCCCTCTGTCCTTACAATAAGCTGACCAATATCTCCACATTTCCTGTACCCAAAATGGAAGTGTCCAGATATTCAAATGCACCTCCATTTTTTTTATTTCCAAAGTGGGTCTCTCATCCCAGCTAGCCTTTTCTTCCTGTCAGGCTTTTACCATCTACAACACAAGGTGTTCTCTTTTATGAATCTCTGTTTATGATCTTTCTGAAATAAAATGATCAGCAAGCAGAGCAGGAAACTAAGGAAATTAACCAGAACATGATGGAGAGCAATAGTAGCAGTTATTATCCACTGCACCAGCAGTGGAATGTGCACACTTGGGTTATTTCTGAAGAGCAATGCTGTCCAAAGCAGATGCCCAGCTGCCAACAAACACATTTTATCATAATGACCCTGATATTTAGAGCTTTTATTAAATCCCTACCTCCTGGATTCACGGGGATTGAGAGATTTTTATATACTAAAATGTCCCAATTTCCAAGTCAATCTTAAGGGGCTCATACACGTTTTGGACATATAGCCTTAGCCTGAATAAGGAAAAGTGTTTTACAGAATATTCCAGGTATCTCTTGAAGACTGCAATTAGGGCCTGATTTTAAAACCACCTCCAGGCAACCTTCAAATTTTGCAGGCATGATTATGTGCAGATGCCAAGGCAGAGGCTGTTCACAAACAGGAGGCCTTTAATGTTTTATTTTCTGGCTTCATGTTCTGTATTTTTCTGTTCTGGAGAATCATAGAACATCCTGTTAATGCAGATTTTTTTCTCCGGCATTAATGGAACCTGCCCTTTGCGAGGCACTGAGTTATTCACAAGTGCACTCTGCTACAAAGTAGAATATTTCCAGAATAGAAAAGGCTGTAAACAACTATTTATTCCACTTCCACTGCAGATCTAGAAGGTTCTGTTCAACAACAGCAACTGAGCCATGTCTCAGACACACCTGCTGCAGCCAGCATGGTTTGTAGTTAACACAGAGACCCAGTATTCCTGTCAGCTTCAGTCCTGGCCAGCCTACTGCAATAGGAAGGCAGCTCCTGCCTGGACCTGTTCTGCTAGCCAGCCCAGTTTTGGGCTGCTCCGGGCTGATAGCCACTCTTCTCAGAGTTTGGGATAGAAGGCATACAGCAGAATTAGATTCAGTTAAATTAGGCTCTATTTAAGATTACTGAATTAGATCCAAGAATAGCCAAGTGAGATACCCTAGGTGCAGAGCTGCCAACTCAAACAGGCTTTTCCCTTATCAGTAGCCTCATATAGACTCCAAGTCCACGGAAGCTGTGGCTAATGTGGCTAGAACAAGCTGTGGGTGGGATGGGAAGACCCCACAGCACCAACTCTTGCTAAGACCACAACAGTTTCTCTGCAGTAGGTAAAGCTCTGAGAAAGAACTCAAGTGGCATGAGGCATCTCTAGAGATGAACTCACTGCCAAAACTTGACCATGTAAGTAGGAAATCCAAGTACACACAGTGTTTACCCTCCATCTGCTGCCAGCACATATCCCTGTTTGCAGACATCTCCATCCTTTTCCCCACAGTCAGGCACCAGGACACAGCTGGGGCACCCACAGCTCCCAGCCCTGCTTACCCTAGCACGCAATCAAAGCTGTGACTGCCAGCAGAACCCTTGCACACTCAATGTCACTTGTGGAAAACAAGTGAGAGGATGTGACTGATGACTGAACACACTCACTGCCTTCATGCAGGCCCTTCATTTGGTCTGTGGGAGACTGGGGACAGACAGATCCACAAAAGAAGGACCCAATCCTGACCCTGACTGTGAAGGAAGAGCATCAACATTCTGTAGGCCATGGCATCCTGAGCTTTCCAGGGAGAACAGGTGACCCAGTGAAGAGATTTCTATTGCTTAGGAGAGACAAATTCACAGCCTGAGCCAGTGTATCAGTGAAATTATTTTCTTGCTATAACATAAAGGTTAAACTACAATAAAGTAGCCAAGGCATCAATTCAATGATAGGGACATACAAAGGCTATCCTTTTGCTAGAGTAATTCTGGCCAAACTTTACAGATTTTCAAGTTTATACCAGCTAAACATAAAGCTCATGGTATTAGAGCAATGTGCTCTCACAGTATTCAACAAATATTGATGGATAGCTACATGTCCTGGCTACTTGCCAAGCCCAAATTAAACATCTGAGCTACTGCAACACATGGCTAGGGGCAAAAATATAACTGCCATCATGCCAGTATTAGGACTGGTCTACAGAGTTCATTACCAAACTATTACTCTTAGAGACAGCTTCACATGATAGAAAAATGTTGATTTTATTTAACTGGAGCAAAGTTCTCTTGGCTGACCCTGGGCATATTACTATAAATGATTTTGAAATATCAGTGTAAGTATACAACCACTTTATTCTACTGTGGCTCTACACGTTTAAAGTTCAGAAACAATGCCCTGATGTCAGCTCGTATAGGGGAGTTCTGATCTGGAACATTATCTCTCCATCCCCAGGGATGTACTGGGGATTTCATATTGAGGAAATTCAGTGTTTTAGTCATGCATAACCATGGGCAAGCTACACACCTGCACTCACATGGTTAACAGGAGAGCAGGGAAGGACTTGTTGCGTTTGCAACACCTACTTTGAGAAGGACTGAGAGATTCATGCCCAGGGATGTGTATGCCAAAGGCAGGAAAGCATAGGAAAGGGTGGGTTCCTGCTGTGGCTCCCTGATATGCCTGGCCAGGATTGGGCTGGCCCCTTCCCATGCTCAGCCCTAATCTCCTTTGACTTTCTCTCAGCTGGAGTCAGAGCAGTGTTGCTCCCAGCCTCTCACCTGGCCATCAATGGTGACTGCAGCAAACACCGTGGAGGAGTAAGGAGACCATGCAACATCCCCTACAGCAGTACCCAGGTCATAAACAAACAATGGAGTCCTGTAAAAAAAGACACAGAGAGAAGAATTCATGTAAACACATGCCACTCTGGAAGTGTAACACTGAGCCATGAACACCTGGCTGTTGCAGAAGTGGGAGATGGGGTGTTTCTCTGTCAGATAACAGCCAGGGTCTGAGCCAAAGGCAAAGCTGAGCACCAACACAAATGGGTCAGGATTTGACCTGCTGCAATGAGAAGAGAGGTAGCATCTTTCTTTCTTTCTTTCTGAAAGCATTTTGAAAACTTCTTCCCAACACACACAGCAAGATGAAGTCTCTCTGGTTCATATTAAAAATCATATGGCAAAAAATGATCTCCCTTCTCTGGACTTCTGACAGCAACATTGAATATCAGAGCAGTATTGGCAACAGGAAATATGTGACTCTGACTGATTTACAACAAAATCAATTTCCTGATTGAAACCAGACATTCCTTAACCACTAACCCTGAACTTCATTCCATATTTCAAAATGCTCCAGTTTTTTTTCTTCTCTGGCTCTTAGGAGGTTTCTGGCCCCTGAAGGTAGAAACCAGTCCCTGCCATTTCTCTATAGCATTTCTCTGCCACAGTAGGCCCTGCCTGAAGGAAGCCTGATCTGAAGTAAAGCAGTCAGGCTCTGTGGTGACGATGCTGCTTGACAAGTTACTGGAGCAGCCGATGCTGTATCTCATCTTTCATACCTGAGGAGTACAAATCTGAGTACAAAAACTAAAAAAGCAATTAGCATTATCAACACCTGAGAAGGAAACTGAGACTAAGGTATGAACAGAGTCAATGTGTGCTGCTGGCAGGTCAGGCTGGACCTCCTCACCCACACCAGGACCCGGCAGGACCTACTTGATGGTGTGATCCCAGATCTTGACTGTCCAGTCAGAGCTGCAGGAAATGAAGACTTTCGGATGGAAGGGATTCCAGCTGATTGTGTCCACAGCCATTTGATGGGCTTCAAACACATCCAGAAACAGGCTTGAATAACTTTTTGAACACTGCAATGGAAAGAGCTACTCAGTAATCAGAGCTAGACCTCCTGAAGCTTAAATTCTTGTGGAAGATGCCTCTGATTACTTGTATGGCCTCTCAGGATCTTCTGGGCTGGCTGGGAAGAGGTGGCTGGTACCCAGAGGTGCTACAGAAAATCAATAATTTAGCACATGCTGTTTCACCCCACTTGCAGGCAACATCCTGCTCCCCTCTGCAACACACAGAGAAAGGAATTGAAGTTGTCTGGTTGGATTTAAACAGCCAGGCCCCAGAGACCATTCTCCACTGTGGGAGCTATATTGCCTTCCTGCCAACCTGGGCTCCTGCTGTGCTTCTCCTGTGTAAAAGGTTCACAAGAAAGGCAGGGGAGAACATCCCTGTGCTGCTCAGGAGCACTGTGTGCTCACAGTACCATGTACTGCTCAGAAGCACAAATGCTCACAGCACTGTGTGCGTTTGAAGTGTCACGTTAAAACCTTCAGTAACACTGCTCTCAGCACAAGAATGTCTTGCTGGTAGCTTTCTCTAAATAATTTTAAAAGGTGCTGTAAGCCCTCTCCTGTCACCACCCTGGGCAGCCTGCTCAGAGAGCCTGCCCCATCGTACAACTCTGCAGCTCTTTCTGTTGTGCCGCTTGAGACTTCCCAGAGCAGTGTGAGAACCACAGAGGCTGTCCAGGACTCAGGCATGTCCCTGACAGGCCAGGGGGCCCCACTGAATGGCAGCCAACAGCAGCCTGTGAACTGGACAATACCTACACAGACATGCAAGCATCACAGCTGTGGGTGCTGCTGAATTGCAAAATGAAGGATGTCTTCAAGAGCTGGAAAAGGAAAACATTTGGGACCCTTGGAAAAGTCACTTTGTGTGTGAGCTTATGAAGCAGAGAAAAATTACAATCTAATTGGCTGCAAGGGGACTTGATCCAGATCCTGTCAGTTCTGTGTAC
Organism: Pyrgilauda ruficollis; assembly: GCF_017590135.1. NCBI lineage: Eukaryota > Metazoa > Chordata > Aves > Passeriformes > Passeridae > Pyrgilauda > Pyrgilauda ruficollis. The sequence goes on from NW_024514210.1 coordinate 424,211, forward strand.
ATGGAAATTTTAGGTTATCCTTCCCAAACCTCCTTCCTTCCAAGCACGTTAGAGGCTTCCTTTACTAGAAACAGAGACTCCATCTCACATGAAACGTCCTTTTGCTTGTGTTCTCAAACAAGCTGTATTCATACAGCAGCTTGGAGTTAGTTTCAGGATTTTCTGCTGGTTTGCCTCACTACTGTCACAGCAATGACTTTTCATTACTCCCTACTGAATGCAGCACCACATCATCTGCCCAAGCAGCAGGATTGCTGAAGTGTTACGTGACTTTAACCCTTGCAAACCAAAGATCTTACTAATCATAAGGCTTAACTGTTTATTACAAGTGACACTTACTGTCTGGGTACTGTTCACTGGTGCAGGCAGTGGAATAAGGGTGCTAAACCATTCCCACAGTAGCAGGTCCTGAGAGCCTTGTTGTGGTAGGAAATGGAAACAACAAAGTGGCTCATGTTCCATTGAGATTTACTGACAGTGTCTATAGCTGTCTAACAGTTTATTGCATAACTGTATTGCTGCCCCTGCATTTAACTGTGGGACAGAAATCTCCTTTAATGCCATGTTTCGTAATGTTACTTCATAATTCTTAATGTTCAGCCATCAGGAAAATCAGTACTTGGCTTGTTTTGAAAGTCACTTTGCTGGAAACAGAAAGGATGGGTCACAAGTAATTAACACAAGAGAGAAGCTGCTTTGTCCATCTGTCCTTTCAAGTGTGTGGATTGAATATCCCTAATACCTGAAAACTTTGAAGAGCGAGATGTTAACCAGATTTGTCTGCCTCCAACAGAATTGTAATGCTCAGTGTCCTGTTTTCAAAGGCTTGTGGAGGCTAAGCCCTTGATCAGTGCAGCTCTCTGGGCACTGGTACAGGAGATCCTTCATGCTCTGGGATGTGTTCATCTAGAGAACTGCCTTTGCAATCTCCATGAAAGAAAGAGATCTGCATTTTTTTCTATGAAATCAGCAGCAAAAAGATTTTTGTAGACTCCCACCTGTGTCCCTCGTGAGAAATGAACCTTGCATGTGTGCTTTAGCCTAAAGGCATCCACTGTGCTCTGGCAGTGCCTGCCAGTCCCACACCACATTAACCACAACTCTTATAATTATCTCTGAGTGCAAGACAGGGCTGCTTTCTTCCCAAGATGCATTTTGAAGAAACACCACAAACTTGAGAAAAAGCTCAGAAAAGAAGTATGACTTTGATGAACAAAAACAGTTTCTGAGCTAACTAGAACTACTGGCAAAGTCTTTCCCTACTATTCAGTTCAAGAACCCTAGAATTATTAGATATGTCAGTATGAAAACAGAACCACTGGAATATGTGACACCTAAGTCCTGACAGGAGAGCTTTGAAGAGGATGACTAGATTCAGAGAGAAGGAATTTGTGCAGCCTCTCTGATCTTCTAGAGCACTGCTCCAATTTGCTGGGAGTGTTTTTCTCCTACTTAAATGATGGTAGACATGTTTGAATGGTAAACAATATTTTTATGATGAGACAGAAATGCAAAAATACGTCCATGGCAATACAGGAAACCAGTCAAAGATGACTCTTGACAAGGCTACAAAACGTGGGGGAGGAATACCAGGAGAAAAGGAGAACTCTGAGGACACAAAACTTATGAATAATCTTCATCAACAGCACTTCAGTTTACGCTAGACATTAGTCTGACACAAAACTCTCCCACATACCTGGTGAATTGGTGGTTATTACTGCCCTTATAAGGCAGAGAGTTTCTTCAGTTCACTAACAGGAACAGAGAGAATCTACGCAACACAGAAATCCAAGAGCAATTTTTTTCAGAGAAGGTTTGTATCTGGCAACAGAAAGACAGTACTGCCCAACACTGGCACTTTCAGGCAGCTCAGGACATCCAGATGCTCTTTAGAAACCAGACACAAATGTGTCCCATGTTGTGGTGGACAGGCTGTCAGCAGCTACACCAGATGCTCTCCTGGTTTTAGCTCAGTGACTGATTGTACAGATCTGTAACAGAAATGTTGATTTGCAGAAAGGCTCACAAGTAGAAACCAAGGCACATGAACACACAAGGAGGAACAATAGGAAATGGTAAGAGAAAGAACCTGTGGTAATTAATGAAATATTCAGTCAGTCCAGGAACCAGACAACCAGACAGAACACAGACAGAAGCCCCAAAGATAACGTGATGAGAAGATGGAGAACAGAACTCAAACCATAAAATATTCAGACAAGGAAAACAGCTTTGCCTAATACAAAGCAAGGCTAAACACTGAGGCAAATGATCTCTCTACTACTAAAGGATCATTGGAAGTCAGAGCCTGTCCAGAAAACAGTTTGTAATCCTGTTTTAGGGAAAACTCAAGTGATGTGATAAGGATTCAACTATCATGCTTTGTCATCTGTAATAATAATAATAATAATAACAATAATAGTATAAGAGAATCGGTGTGAGTAAAATTAGTTTTGTTTAAAATCAGAATAACCTTTTCTTCTAGTCAGTCTTGCACTAGGTTTTATTATGTTCATTTGTTACTCTCAAGAAAACTGCCTAACACTGAAAAGAACCAAAGCCATTCTTACATGAGTATATTCAAATTTCCTCACAATTTTTCTATTGAAGGCCTGTTTATTGGAAGTTATTGTGACCAGAGACTTAGAGCCACAATGTTTCAACATGAATCTCAGAGACCATACTTTCTGATGTCAAGCTGAACAATTCCTAAACAGCAAGTAAGATATGCAAAAAAGCATTCAGAATTGAGTTGCAGAATCATATTAATGCAGAAACAGTTTCTCCTCTACAAAGAAGGGCAATAGATTAGTCTGTGTGTAATTTAGATAATGATTTCTTGGCTTCAGAAACACTATGAACAAAGCCATTTTCAGAACTTCACCATAATTGTTCTGCAGCTAAAGAATTAACATATTATCACACTATTTGTGGGTATGCCTGCTTTCTGGGGAAATAGTAAAAAAAAAAAAAAAAAGAGTTTCTCTGGAATTCACTTTTCTAGTTTATTTAACAAATTGGAATTTTATTTTCCAGTTTATTTAATAAATAATCTAAAATCTAGCCCATGGGGACAGCAGCCCATGTTTGACCCCTGACTCAGACAGCACGTGAGGAGCCTGTCCATCTCACTAAAGATGCAAGTGCAGCATAGAGATCTGAGCAGGTCACTCCTGCTTGGTGCAGCCACAGGACCTGAGAGCTGCTCAGGGACTGCCCCTGCTCCCAGTATCCAAGTGGAACAAGGCTGCAGGAGGCAGTCCATGGGCAGCTCCAGTAAGGGATTCAGATGTGCAGTGTTTCAGTAAAATATGTGATGGAGGTGCATGGCATTCCTTGAGAAATGTCTGGAGCAGCAGCTGACCCCAAAACTTTTGAAACTGCTTGTAGCAAGCTCTTGGGGGATGCTAAGAGTGGAACCACTCTTCCCCCTGTTTTTTGTAGATACTGTGAAAGCCTGTTCATGCTACACACAAGATTTCTCTTCCCTGTGTTGACCCCGACAGTCAGATTGAAGATAGGCTCTTCCTGCCTGTGGGAACAGTGAGGTTTTATATGGCTTGTTGCATGATGTGAGAATGGTCACTTTTCACTAAGGCCCATCAGTGCAAGAATGTTGCTTACCAGTAACCCTGACAATGAAAGGGGAGATGCTATGTATAAGTATCCCCCCACACTTGTTCACACAAGAACTGCTAAAATATCTGCATGGCTTCATGGCTGGGATCACTTCTCATGTTAAAACCCCATCCTAGTTCCAGTTTCACTGAAGATGACCTAAGGCAGAAGCACCTACAGCTTTTTCAATGCCAAATTGTCTCCTGACCAGTGCTTCTCCATGAAAAGTTTCCTTTCCTGTATAACTCAGCCAGGACACAATCCTGAATATTTCTCCTGATGGCCCCTATCTCACACTGACATACAGTGCCACACTCACCTACATCCATCACTCACCCAAACACAGAGGAGTTTAAAACCTGTGGTTCCTTACTGCCTTTTGATCAGGACTAAACACAACAGTACCCATCAATTTAGATTTCAATACTCAGGATACCAACTCTTGTGGGTGACCAGACAACTCAGAATTGCCCATGATTGTTGCGGTGTGATGTCATGATTTGCCTCAGTTTCCCCTGATTTCTCCCTGAAGTTTCCTTCCCCAGGTGGGTTGTCAATCACCCTTCCTTTCCCCACCCTTGACCCCTGCTGGGCACTGTCTACCAACCCAGAAATTCCAAGGGGAACGTCGAGCAATTGGCAGGTTCAAAGGATGCTCTCTACCCCCTGGGGGCCATTGGCCCACCCAGGTGTCCCTCTCACCTGAGACCCCCTCTCCCCGTGCCTGGTTGGTGCTCCCTGTGTTCCCTCCCCTGCCCCCTGCCCAGGTAAAAGGAGGAGGAGGAGACCACGCAGTTGGGGTTCTGGTGGAGAATTCTGTTAGAGTTCATTGGAGTTATTGCAAGATTCAGAGACTGTGCCACCAAACAAAAACTCTGGATTAAAAACTCTCCATCCGGACCCGCTCCTTTCTTCACCTCACCTTAAAGGTTTCTCCAGCTCAGGAAGGCCCGAGGAGTGACCCCTCACAGCGAGCTCCAGCCCGCAGGCACTGGGGCTCGGGGCATGCCCGGATTGTCCCCACGTGCCCAGTGTGACCACAGGTACTGAACAGCGACTCTGGGGAGAAAACGCCACGGGTGCCGCTGTTCGGTCAGCAGCCGAGCCCAGACCGACCAAGGCAGTCCCGTCTGTAATACTGGTATGCACCAATACATGATGTGTGGATGTTTTGTGTTCTGAAAGCACCAACAAAAAAACCAGTGCACCTACCCACTGCCCACTGCCAACAGCTCAGCTGCCCACTCCTCCCACCTGCCTTCTGTACCTATCTTGTCCAAAGCAAGTAAGCACTACTCAGAAATCCTCCCTAGATACTGCCTGGCAGAGGGAGAGATTTCAATCAGCATCACCCCTCTGCAAGGGATACGTATTTGTTAAGCATATCTTGCCTAAATGATTGATACTGATTTTAGGATATGATTTCCTTTGGATTGTTATTCTGTTTCAGGTTCATTTTGCAGGTGGGATATGGGGGAAGGAGTTCAGATCATCCTCTAGGGATGGCTGGATGCATCTGCTCTGCAGGTCAGCCTCCTGCTGATTGTCCACCCCCCACCATGAAGGGCTGTGGCTACAGATTTAACAGAGCCCCAGAGCCAGCTCAAAGGAATGCTGTGCAAATAACAGTTGTATTAGGAAGGACTGCTGGCTTTATTTTCAAGGCTAAATACAGCAGAACTCAAAACTTCCTATTTTTAACTCAATTTCTCAAGAAAACATGACGCCTGTGTCCTTCTGTGTGCTCGTCTCTCTTCACAAATAACTTTTGCCCTCACTGGCATTTTCAGCCAAAGCTGGCTGCATGTGGGATGTGGCAACATTAAGGTCTTACAAATTCTGTGAAAAGCAATGGCCAGAAAGGACAAAACATCTGGGCAGTGTCCCCAGTGTGGGAAGGGCAAGCACAGTGTGGCTGCAGCACTCACCACATGGCTGGCTGACAGCTCCAGCCTGGCACGGGGAACCAAGGCACCAGGCTGCAGGAGGCACTGCAGGAGAGGTAGGAGCACTGTCTGCAGGAAATAAGGGTTATAGTGTGGAGGTGGGATCACTGAGCTGGGAACAGTGTGAGGTGATCAGGAGTAGGAAGGTTTGGGTATGTAGCAATGGACTGGAGATAGGAGAGCAAGGAGAAATGGGACTGGTGAAGGATCTAGAAAGATCTCAGATGTCTTTTTCAGCCTAAATGATTCTATGATTCCATGTGATTGTGGAAGGGAAGGGCTGCAGGACGCTAATCTGTAGGAAACATGGCTTCATTAGCCTCACTGCTTACAGGATAACAAGTCTAAAAAGGGAAAGAGCTGATATTTTTCCTGCCATTTCCCCACAGTCATGGGGACAGAAGATCAATGCCTTTTAACTTCTGCTCTGATCCTACTTAGTACTTCACTTGCACAGCTGAAATCTGCAAAGCATTTTCTGGGATGCACTTTGCATGAAAAAGGTTTCTGCAAAATAGGGTCTTAATTGGGTCTGTGCAGAGAGCTCCCTGTGACCCTCTGCAGGGCTGGTCTGGTCTCAGGCTCACCACAGGCATCCCAGGGCAGGACTAGGCTCTGAAGCTGTGCTTTGTTACCACCTGAGCAAACAGTTCAGATGATGAGCCTGAAAGACACACATGGGTCAGGGGATATAAAACAAAGGATAAAGAAATAATTTTTACCTTATAGATCTTGCCCTCTTCAGTACCAACAAGAAACAAATAGTCTATCTTTTTGTGAAAATCAAACGATGTTCCACTGCCTGTTAACAAAAAAAAAAGGTCTGTCACATAGAGAATTGGTTCAGCTGGCCAAAACATGCTTCCTGCCTATGGTAAACACACACTGCCTGTGTTTTCAGAAGTGATTTATTAGCCAGAAGCTCCCAAAATAAATCAAAGACATCCCTTCTGCTAAACTTTCCAAGCTGTGCATGTCTCCAAGACCTGCAATTTGAACAGCCACCCCAGAGACATGTAAAAGGGCACTGAAAGAACCAGAAGGGTACTAGAAACCACTTTAGCCCAGGATTCATTTTACTAAGAGTCAAAAATACCTGGTGCAAACATAAGTATTGTAAGGATCTGGCTGCCTACTATTGGGGAAGAACAGATCTTTTCTGTTTGTTTAGTATCCGCAAAAATGTAAGTGGTTTCCTATGCATAAAAGAGCCCAGTGAGAAAATACCCCATCATACCTTCCTGTTCTCTTTTTTCCCTTAATTCACAATCCATTTAGCAGGCTCACTTCAGTAAAGCCAATAGCAAAGAATGTGATTTGAGAAGAAATCCTCTGCTAGGGACAGAAGGATTCCATTAATGTCAAAAGCCCTGAATTGTGCAACATGGTGAACTATGTTTAAAACAGGTGTCAACCACAAACAGGATGTGACTCATTGAGATTTTGAGGCTTCTGCTCCTGAGGCAGACGCATCACCATCCAAGAAAGCCATTTCACATGCTGATGAAAGAAAATTTCAGCAGCGTTCTTGATCAGAAGGGGGGATGTCTGTTGAGTGCCCGAGCTACTTGAGGCTGTCCCTGCCAGCAAGGATACCCACAGCAACCATCAGATGAGAAACAGGAAGGAGCAGACAAGGCTCAGAATCACACAGTTACAGAAACTTTCTGCACAGGCAGTCATCTCAAGCATTATGTCTTTAACATTAACAAAATGTAGTTCTCAAAGGAATTGTTAGGGTAATTTCAACTCTCTAATACCATCTGCATTTTTAACATTCAAATAGATTGTTTAATATTCAAGACAAGTCTTGGAAAATCCATTTCCCAGTAACACTAACAAATAATCCCAAAGCCCTGAGAGTTCTGCAGTGTGCTGCTTTAGCTGGTTTCTTGCAACCTATTGTGGCTCTGCAAAGCTTCCCACAGACTGTTCAGCAGTTACTAGCCTAGAAACACAGCAATCCTTAAAAGCAGAGCAAGGCCCTCCTCCAAACAGAGGTCCCATTTTCTCAGCCAAAAACAGGTGTAGAAGGATGATAAGAGGATTCCTCAAGGACTTCCTTGTGTTCAGGACCTCCAGAGCTGACTCATCCCATCCTATCTCAAGCACAGGATGATCAGGATGAGAGGATCCAGCCTAGAAGAACTGCACTGACTCCACTTTGTATGGAGGGAGTCTAACATAGTAGCTCAGAATAGATGCTGTATTTTTACAGAACCGAAACTCGATGAGACACATCCCAAAACTGGCTGGGTGAACTGTGCACCCAGGAAAGGGCAGAGGTTGCTTTTCACCTTGATTTTGCCAGTCCAGATCAATGTCTGACAATAAGAACAAAACTGAGTTTTGACACCAAGAGGTATGTGCTTCATCCACACAGAGATAGCCCAGTAAAATGGACATTTCTTGAATTTCATGTTCAATTTATCTTTTTATGTAAGTAAAGGCAATATGTAACCAGCAAAACTTGACTCAGTGGCCATTGCTCCAGACAGACTTTTCCCAATGCATGATGAAAGCAAGGAGGCGTAACCCTCCTTTAGCCCCTTTTCATCTCAACACCCTGCTCCCAATTTAATTTCCCAGAACGACTGATTAGAGGCTTTGTGTCAGTAATTAATCAGCATGGCAAGGACTTGGGCTCTTACCAAGCGTTTGCAGCTGCAGCCCCTCTGGCCCCTGCATCGTTTCATCTGCTGACAGCCTGATGACATCCATGTGAACCAGCTCATTCTGCAGGCAGAGGAGATTCCACATGAATAGCATGCTTTGCAGCAACAATACAGAGACATTCAGTACTTTGAAATGGCAAATTTTATGGAGGAATTTAAAAAAGCTGCCCAGAAGTTGCTTAATGTTTCACATTTGGCAGCTTGCTAACATGGTGCTTTCCACAAAATCCTCAGGAAACTGATGCTTTGGTGCACTGGAACTCAGAGCCACTGGTACATCACCTTGACATGTGCACTTGACCTGGAAAATTTCAAGTTTCAGGGCCAGTGTTTTTCAGTGAAAGCTGGCACAGTCAGCTTAAATCATAATGTTTAGTTAAATCACCCTGTGTGGTTTAAGATGAATATTTCATATTCTGAGGGAGCTAGCTAAAGCCTCACATTAATGAATAGTAACTTATCATCTTTCCAGTTCTTGCTTCTTAGCATCCTGTTATCTCCAGAGCGGCCTCAGTTCAAAATACTCTCAAATTCATGGGCTCTGAGATGCCAACAACATCTAGCAAGCAGTTTGCTCCAAGGGAAAACTGCCCCATGTTTCTGCTCTCAGCAGAGTTCTAAAGAACTATCATGACATTGCTGTGCAAGGTGGTGAACACAGGGCCAAAGGGTTGTGTCCCAAAGAGTTTACAGTTGAGGTGGGAGACAAAAGACAGATGTAAATAGACACAATGTAGGTAAATATAAAGAAACTACCAGAGGGAAAATTACATTCTCAGACTAGCTTTGGGAGTTGGAATACCACTGCAGAATGCAGTTAGTTGTGACTGTAAGAACACCCTGGGGCTCCAGAGGTCTCTGCCAACCCAAACCATTCTGTGATTCTCTGATTATGTGATAAAAAGAACAAACAACTAATGATTAGTGAGCAATATGGGCTGTGGACTGGATGGTATAATCTGCAAATATCCCACTGAAGCACCACTACTTAGCTCAGCAAATTAAGCTGTAGTTGAAGCTTCTTTTAGCCCAGAGCAGGACTCAGGTGGAAAAAGAATTCTGCCTGGCAAAGTCAACCCCAGGAATTTCAATGCTGGGGAAAGTGGAAGAAGATCTTGTGGGCACCTGTTCAGTACTACAGTTAAGAGAGGACAATGTTCTGTAAGGCATTTCTATCATACTCTGGGGGTACAAAGTTACAGAAGATTCAACAAAGGTCAAAAACTCCATAATGTTCTTCCTTCTCACTAATTCTCACTGCTGCACACCCACATGTGCTGGCCTATTGATGGCAGTAAATTGTTCTCTGAGAGAGCAGCAAGAAGCAGGACAGACTCCTGCAGAGTTCCACCTCAGCAGCTCTTACACCACGCTGGTTACAAGTCTGACAAAGTGGGCAAAGGCAGGAGAGATGCTAAGAAAGAGGCCACACGTGCTGGTGTACATGTGCATGAACTGGAAAGAGCAGTGCCCAGAGGAATCAGGAGCAGAGCATGTTCCACTGCACATCCAAACAGGAGTGCTGGTGGTTTGTTGGGAGTGCAGACAGGACAAGCTAAGCAGGCACTTGCCTCTGCTCAGGCTCCCAGGTCTGCCTGCTCTCCAGAAAGCATGTGCCCTGTCCTAACGTGAGTCTGGTCTGAAGAGCAGCTTTGGAGCTGCCTGCAGCGGGTCACTCCCAGCGACAGACTGTGATCTGTGCAGGCCCAGAGGTGAGCTAGCACACCATCGCTGTGTTCTGGTAGAAGGGCAAACCTCGAGACCTTCTTTCTAAGCACACACCTTTCTGCAGCCTTCCTCTAAAGATTTCACCTGGCAGAGGCTCCTGCGGACGATTTCTGCAGCCCCCCCTCCTTCACAAAGGACTCTGCTTGCACAGACTCCCCTGCTGTGCTGGTTTTATCTTGTACCCAGCTTCACAGCACAAAAAACACTTCTGTTCCTGGGGCTTTTTGTCACCACAGCCATTCACATATACCTCTGGGTAAACAGCATGCTGACAATTTGGCCTTCCAGGAATACCAAGCAATAATATGTTGCTTCTGCCTAATAATTGCAGAGCACTTTGTAAGCATTAGTGAATCAGGCCTTACAGCTGCTGTTTTCCCCTTAGTTCTTATCATCCTTAAGTGATGAAGCAGGCCCAGAGCTGTTCAGTAATTTAGCTGTAGGTCACACAGGAGGGGGTGAACTATGACTACTAATCAAACACGAGATTGCTGAGCATCAGCCTGAGAAGCAGTGCCATGCTGCATCCCAAACAATTCTTTGAAATGGCTGAGACATTTCTCCTTTTTGATAGGCAATGTGTGCATTCAAAGTGGGGGCACAGGATCATCCAGCAGCTGAAATCCTGCATCCTTCCTTGTTGTTTTACACCTTTATGAGGACCCAAAGTCAAGTCAAGACAGTCTAAGTACACAGAACTCATGTGTTTTTTCATGAAATTTGTCCAGTGTGATTGTGCCCATTTCTAATAGAGACAACCACTATGGTCAAGGCAGATCAACTGTCCCTGGCTAACATTTGACAACTCTTCTAATCTTGAGTGTGGTTTGCCAAATATTCAGCTGGAAGAAAGAATGAAATTATTCCCTTTGTGCTCTCAGCTTTGGAAGTGTCACACAGCTAACAGTGTTTGAAGAAGCTTTATTTCTGGATAGCCCTCTCAAAAAGATTAACGAAGCACTCTTTCATTTATTCCTTGTTTGCATCAAGGTTTTGTAGAATAGAAAACATCTGGAGTGTCTTCAGTTTTACTCTAAATGAAACCCAGAAAAAGCTCTTGTGAAACTGGAATTCAAGCAGACTGTTCATTTCTCCTTGCTGGATAAAGATTATTAAAAAACATTATTTTCATCCTGTTTCTTGTTTTTTCTGTTGAATATCTGCCCCTCTAAAAATGTCCAAAGCAGACAGCACCTAAAATGTCACTGTTTTCCAGTGTTGTCCTTCCTATTAGGTTCTGGCAATTTCAGAGGTAATTTCATCTAAAAAATAAAAACCTTAAAACAGTCTTTTCACATGGGTAAGGCCAAGTTCATTAGAGTAATGCAAGGAATAAGTAGAAATTACAATGGGCTAAGTGGATGCAGATCTTAGAAGTCACACCAAGGACACTTAGAAAGAAATATCTATGTGCTCAAGGGACAGCAAAAACACAGATTACAATGTAGAAACAGTTAAGCAAAAAGACCTTCTGCTGGGTGAGCTGCTATCACAGTCCATCTGCAGACACTTAGGGTGTCCCAGTGGTGGGTTTTCTCTGAAGTAAGAGACTTCAGCCAGTGTTTCCTGCCTCCTAAGGGGACCATGCTGAGCACACTCAGTTACTGGGGCTCAGTTGGTAAGTGCAACCTGTCAAATCACCTTGGATGTGTCTGGCTGCAGGCATGTGTTGTCCACTTCAACCCAAATCTTTTGGGCATTCCTATTCAAGGGATAACACAGGAGCTGAGTGCTGAGACACTCTTAGTCTGTCCCTGTCTAGGGTGCTCTTTAGGGAGAAGGATTTGGGATGCATTTGTAGAAGGGTTTTTTGATTCTGAAGCTGCATGTATGAACCTGGAAAAGTCTACAAAAAATAACTTCAAAATCTGTGCCATCTGCCCGTGCTTACACTGCTCTTACACATTAGGAGATGTGTAAGATGCTTACACATTAGGAGATGCTCCTGTTCCTGAACTGGACATGAGGTTAAGATTTATATATAATGCTAGAAATTAATCCCTGCCATGGCAGCAAGGCCTAAAAATTTCAGAACAGGCAAGCCTTGGTATAACAGATTGAAAAATGAGCATCCTAGGATGTAAAGAAATTTCTTCTTCTGTTGAGGAATAATGGGACAGCTGCTTCAAACTCATATTTAGGGCAATGCAATTATTTTTAGCAGGAGATTTGAAATCCTTAAATGTAAAATGAAATAGCCAACAGAAAAACCCACACATTGAGATTCAGAGACAAGAATCTAAGGGTCATTTTGGGACATTAATTCTAGGTTTCTATCAACATATTTCAACATACTCCAAAAGGAAAAGCAAACCAAGTCAGGGCATGCAAACTAGTTTTAAAAAGTTGTATTGGATGTGTATTGGAGTAGGCAATGTCATGGCAGGGAGAAGCTCTCTGCCTGTCTGATAGCATGCTGCCATCCCACTGCAAATGCAAACTTACTCTGTACTACTCACTCTGTCCCACATGGGGAGAAATTTAAATTGACCCTCTCCCAATTCAAATTGCAATCTGTAGGGGAGCATTTTGGGGATGAGAATCTGGAAGCTGTGAAATACAGCAGATTATTCTGTTCTGTGTCTAGTTGACCCTTCTGGGACAAAGAAAGTGTGAGAACAAGGACCAGGCTTGAATTCCTGCTGCTGCCAAGCAGGAAAATGGTCTCTCATTTTCAGGCTCATGGGGGGCTACAGGTGCAGGCAGGATGCAGGTTAGGTTCTGACAGTGAGTAGGCTGACCCTGCCTCATTTCAGAGTTTAATGTGGAGCCCTAGATCCAGCTGTGACTGCACCAGCCGCTATTGCTAACATTTCTTTTCAAGCTCATTAGAAATAAAAATAATACTAATGAATCACTGAACTTTTGAGGCAATTGGTTATAATTTGACTGGAAAAAGAAATTGCCACCTACTGTTTACCTTAACTAAAGTCCATGAAACAATCCGCCCATCTGAGGAGACAGAGAAGAAGTTGGAATTGCCATCCATGTCATCCTTCTGCCACTTGACCTTAAAAACAAGAAGAAACAAGAAGACAGTCCCAGTCAGCACAAGGCATTTAGCATTAGCAGGACAATAGTCCCATGGCCTCAGCAAGGTCTTCTGAAATCCTTCCTGAAGAGTAACTGGTTTACACCCTGGAGGCTTGCTGGTGTGAGCACTTATCTCCACCAGCAGTTTTAGAACTGTCCTGAGCACTCTGGTCAGTCACTTTCCTGCAGGATGCTCCAGCACAGGAATAAAGCCCTCACCTGGGAACTCTGCACCCACCCGTGGCCGCTGGAGCACTGCCATCAAGGACAGCCCTTATGAGGTGTCTGAGCTATGCACCAGACCTCTACACCATGGCACAGCACCACCACAGAGACCCCTAAGACATCCCCAAACACCACCAGTGGTGCCACACAAAGGTCCCCAAGCATTAGCCTTGCCTTTCACGTTTGACTAATCACATTACTCCATTACTTTAGTGCAGTGCCATATGGCTACCCTTCAGCCAGACAGCCCCAAACTAGCTTTCTGCCCCTGTGAGAGGTGCAGGCAAGACCTTGCCAGCAACATGAGACAAGGGTCCTTGGGGCACTTCTGTTTCAGGGAGATGAAAACTTCTCCATTAAAATTGAAATCCTCCCTGCTACCTTCAGAGCATCTCTCTCTGCCTGGTAAGAAGATTTGCCTTTCGACTGTGACAGCTCAGCAGGAGAGATCAGAACTCAGATAAATGGCTTACAGTTTAGAAGAGACATTTCAGTTAGACCAAAAGCATTAAGAACACTCGATTTTCAGATCTGGGAATTCAATCAGACAGAAGGGAAAAGAATGACTTGTCACTGGGTCTGTCAGCACACACTCCTGTTGGCATCTGTCAGATCAGGATGGGGACAAGCACTTTAGAAGATTCTGAGAAGCTTTTCAAAGGTGTATCTGTTCCTGTCCAAGCAATGGAGCAGATAAAGTACCCTAAATATCATCCCATAAACATGATGAATGAGTTTGATCATCCCAGAACTCACCAAATATTCTAGCCATGACCACTTATGTAATTCATACCTAGTCCAGAAAAAAACAGCCTTCTCAATACTTTAATTACACAGATTGGGTATTCCTGTGACAGGTCATTGCGAAAAATTGTTAATTTTCTTTTGTAAAATTGTTTATACTGTGAAGTTCTGTGGAGCATGAAAATTAAGCAAGAGTCTTGGCAGAGAGTAGTTAACCCTCCACTAAAGGTATTCTTCCTTTTCTGAGGAAGGAAAAATAGAATGTAAAAGGAATCCATCTGAGAATACCTCAAAATGCCAGTTTCATGCCTGTAAGACACAACTGAAGAGCTTTGAGTGGCTTATACCTTCGAATATCCCTGCACAGGTGAAATTGTAAGTCTCTATGTGGAACTAATTCTGTTATCTGGCATTAAAGGAATAGCATAATTCAATATGACCCAGAATAAAATGATAAATTATTAAAAAGCAGGTTCAACAGGACAATGACTGCCAAGGCTGACCCATTGTGGACAAAATGTGCTGGATATATCTATTCCAAGAACATCTCCCTGTGATCATGAGCTACTGCTGACAGTGATAGTCACCAGCAGCTGCTTCTGATGAAGGAGGTGGTGTAGTGAGAAGTTTTAATTCAAGGTGAGAAATGCAGAGCTCAGGGACACTGGTTACAAAAACATGTCCAATCTGCCTCATGCTGGGCACAGAAAAAAGATTTTTTAAATGTCACTCTAAAATGGTCTGACAGTAAGATGTTCTTATGTGTACATCCAACACAGTTCTCTAACTCATGTTCTTTCTCTCCAGCTTGCTTGCTTGTCCCAAATATTTGGGAAAAGCTTTGCAGACCATCAGACCACTGGTAAACACATGGATGAAGGTTCAGCAGCTGTAGTCCATCCCCACTACTCTGTGCAGACACAACTTCTGGGTCCTGATGTCTACATTAACATGGAGTGTTGCAAGAACCTCATCCAGAGACGACCAAGCAGCATAAGAGCTATCATGAGTTCATGGGGGATTTTCCCAAGCTAATTCCTTTCAGCATTCCCAAAGCAAAGAGATTTTACCCCAGGGTTTGCCAACATCCAATAACCTCTCTCTCATGGAGACCTATTCAAGTTTTCACCTTAGTTAGGTGTCACAGCTTTTACTCCATTACATGGATAGGTGGGATCACCAGCCCCAAAAATCAAGTAGGCTGAATTGCTTGGGGTACTCTTGCTCCTCTATTCAAAGCAGTCAACAGTACTTGAGTTAGGTACTTTTTGTAGACAGCTTGTAAAACAGCCTCTCAGGGACACCAGGTTCTGCCCTCAGATGACTATTAGCTGCTCTCAGTGATGGCAGCTTGAATTTCAGAAAACAGAAATTGGCACTTAATACTTTCAATTTTCCTTCAACACCTCTGACACCTTAATCGTGTTTGTGATCCTTTTCCTCCTGATCTCTGAATCCCATAAATGCTTATTAGAGTAATTAGCCCTCATGATACTGCAATCAAATCGGGCATCTGCTCAGAACTGGCCTTTTCTCTGCTCCCAGAGGCTTGTCAACATGGCACAGCTTCCCATCATTAGCTGTATCCATGCTGTGAGGGGTGGAGCATTCGAGGAGAAAACCAAGCAACTGTCTGCACAGGGGCATGAAGTTAATTTTTCCCCTGAAGCATGTGATAATCAGCCAAGGATTTTGGCTGTGTGAAACTATTAGAGCAAAAGTTCAACTATGATACAATCAGAGTAAAGAAGCACATGAGAAAGAAAAGTGTGTAAACAGCAGAAAGGAGACAAGCAAGTAAAAAGCAGCAAGCGTTTTCTGTTCTTGATCATGATGAGAACTGTAATAAAAACAAGCAATTTTTTCAGTGATCTTTAACCTGACTAATACTGCCGTGCAAAATTAGTGTGTGAAACTCATTGCTGTAAGAACCTACCACTTTTTCTTCTGATTTCTTAAAGCTTGATTATTTATAAAGAAGTTGAGAAAATTCAAAACCTTATTTAATACACAGGAATATAAATATTAAGACCTCACGTTCATTACTATGTACAGCAGGTTAGCAGGGTGATAATCCATTCATTTCTAGCAAGAGAATACTATCATTTTTGTCTGTGGTGGCTGGTAATGGCTCCTGTCCAGCAGGAGATTGGACCATTTATCCAATCTGATTTGAAAACGCCCATGTTTCTGATGTCATTCCTATGAAATAAATAATGCTTGATCTGTTTTCACGGGACACAGGCTGTAAGTCACTTGTACTGGCACAATACAATTGGTCAAAATCACTCTGGCCCAGAGTCTGGAGTGTGATGCAGGCACCAGCTACTGCAAACACAGATCTGGCTAGCCCTTGGCTTGCCAAAATTCAGGTATGGGGTAACCCATGCAACACATGCACATTAACTGATGAGCAATTCCTTCTCTTTCTTTACCTATAATTATCCTTCAAGGAGGCCGTTGTCAGCATTGCAGTACCATGGCCTTGCTGATACCTGCCCTAAGTGAAATAAGGCAGATTTTTTGTCATTCAGGGCCTGAAAAAACTAATAAAATCTGCCCCAGCTAGAGGAAAGACAAGGACATTATCAATCCTCCCCACACCCCAGTTCACCCTTACATGGACTGGCCAAGTAAGACACTCAAATGACTTTGGCATGCAAACATCTCCTTATGCTGCTGAGGAAAGTTCATGCTATTTTGACCTGGGGACAAATTAATTCCAGTGCCAACCTGGCTATCAGTAGACTCCTAGGCAAAGCCATCATGGCAATGCAGGTTTGGAGGGACCCAAAAAGCATATCTATTCTCTTCTGAGGTGAAATCAGACACTCCCCTGCCACTGGTGACAATTCACATAGGTTGCTCTCAGAAGTCTCCAACTCGACAACCGCCCTGTAGATTATTAATCTGTGCTTAATTGCCCTTGCACAGAAGATTTCCTTTACCAAGAGTCAAGCCAATTACTCCTTACCATCTCCCCAGTGGATGCAAAGAACAACAGTTTATTCCCCTTTCTGAAACAGTTCTCAAAAGGGCAAGAAAAGTTTGTGCCACTGTTCCCTTCTCTTTTTCCCTCTCTCCAGCTCAAATCAACTGCCTCAACTGCTGCTTCCAGGTCCTGTCTTCAGGACCCAAGCTTTCACCACTCTTGTTCTTCCTCTTCAGCCTGGCTCTGCAGCTGCAAACACATGGCACAGGACTACCCTGAGTTACAACCTCCTCTCTCTTACATTCTTGCTAATTAATAAGAATGACACATATCTTTGTGCAACAGTATTCCATTGCTGATCACTGGTGGTGATCTGCTATACTTCCCCTTGGGCACCCTGCTGCCTAACCAGCCATCTCCTGTTTCGTATCTGTGCATTTAATTTCCCCTCTCTAAATGCAGTATTTGCTCTTGTCTTTATTGAATTTCATCACATTGATTTTGGGTCTTTCTTCCAATTTATCAAGATAATTTTGAACATAATCATGTCCTGCAAAGTACCTTGTCCTCCCAGGGGGGCTTCCCTATTCTGTAATTTGAGTTGTTAATGAAAGTATTGATCAAAAAAGACCAGAAGTGACAGCTGGAGAGTCTCACTTGTAGCACTTTCAGAGTCTGACAGTGAGCTCTGTATAACTGCTCTTTGAGCACACTGCCTGAGCCACCTGAGCAGCTTCTTTATGGCCATTTTACCTAATTCTTATTTCTCTGCTTTGGTTATATGTAGGTCACTGTGTAAGCCTGGATCAAAAGCTTTAGTCAAGTCAAGATGGATTGAGATGATAACCTTGATTGCTTCTCCCTTATTCATGAGGCCCGTTTCTCTGGAAAAAAAGGAAAAGAAATTGTACTGGCTTGATAATCTATTCTAGACAAATCCATGTCAGCTTCTCTGAATCACCTTATTAGCCAGACATTTAACAGTAGTGTTACCATTTATTCAAGTGCTTTTCCAGTCTTTCAGATTGGTCTGACTGGTCAGTAATTCCCGGGGTCCGATCCTATAATTTTCCTCCAGATATTTTTCCACTCCTTCCAGCCCTTGGAGATCTTTCCTCCTTTCCCTGACCATGCTGGTGCTACAGGCCAGTGTGCAGCCTGATGCACTGCTGTGCTATTACCCACACTTTTTGACCCCCTATGGCTGGCTTTGGATGCCTCTGCCTGGGTGAGTTGTTGACATTGTTTTCTGGGCTCTGGTACTCTGTCTGTGCCACTTCCCCTCCTGCATTCAAAGACAGGCCCTTTTAAGAAATAACCTGAAGATGCCTTTTAGCCAGACATTGGCTCTACAGCATCACTGAAAAATGTGTGGGCACTGATGACAGTAGACCATCATATTTCAGTCTGCCCATGTCACAGGTACACAAATGAGTGTGAATCCATAGGTGACAGTGGAGTGGTGCTTCCCCTCATCCATGCTGCAGAGCACATCCCAACCCTGCCTCTGAGTCAAGGTATTAACTCAGCTCACATGCTGTAAATGGGCATGCACATAAACCCCAGCCTCTGCCTAAAACGCAGGACAGTTGTAGCCCAAAAACTCTCTGAAATGCATATAATGGCAAGAAATTGGTCTGGTTATTTCTTTAAGTGCTCTAGGGTATGTTTAATCTGATCTTGCTGATGAGCAAGAACTTATCTAAATATTCTTTAATATGCTCTTTCCTCATTCTGACCTGTGCTTTTATCCTCGTTACATTAAGCAGACAGTCTCAGACACTCACTGTAAGATTAAACAATACAGCATCAAATATTTCATCCTTATTCATAACACTCAATAGTACCTGAAAGCTTGCTTTAGTAATAAGTCTATATCTTCATTCCTTTAACTACTTACATGCTTCCCAAATATTTCCCCTTTGCCTTTTATGACCCAGGATAACCACAGCTCACTTAACACATTCACTTCTTTTTATTAATTCATGTTTGTGCTTTTCCCTAATAGTCAGCTTTAGACATATCTTTGTTTCTGCGCCTCAAGCATTTCTTTGTAAGTCACTGTTGAGCTGTAGATGCAGCTGTACAGGCTCCTCTCAAAGACTGCCATTCTGCCCAGCCCATCAGCTCAGGGATTTCACTCATCTGCCTCCTTAGCTGAAGAGAGACACAGACTTGCAGAAGTCCTCGTGTGCACCACAGAAACACAAATGCTTCCCAGCCCTGCTGTGCTCTCCAAGCCACCCTCTTTTGCCCATATCTTGGTCATGAAAGGTAAGCAGTGGGATTAGGACCCTTCTCCTTATATTCACACAGGCTAAAGACTTTTACTTCAGGCTTCCCACTGGCAAACATCTGCTCCTTGAACAGGGGAACCAGCCTCAGTTCTCTCTTGCTGTGCCTGACCTGGCAGCCAAGCACAGACAAAAACCCACTGTCCAAACCACATTTCCTGTGTCAGAATGCACAAGCCTGAGCCAAAGCAAAGTGCCAGAAGAGCTCTGGGGCTCTCTTGAGGTGGACAAGCTGAACATGTATGTGCTGTGCTTTAGCAAGAGCACAAACTCTCATGGATGCAGTTTGGCTGCATCTCTTGCACAACGGCCCAGCTCACCAGCTAGCAGATGAAAACCATATGGATTATTGCAGAGAGAGTAAGACAGACCAAATTCCAACCAGGAATACCCATCTAAACCTGGGCACGCTAGTCCAACTGTGGGCACCTTTGATCTGTGTAGTGGACACTTTCTCTATTTTGCAGCTAGCTTGTCTTTTAGTCTACCTCAGCATCATGCTGAGGGCTCATGCTGAAGTGCAGACTTACAATAAATCACTCCACAGGTCACTTCTTCCGAAGCCAGTTGATTTGTCTGTGCTCTAGTGTAAATATTCTCCTAGACTACCTTACAGCAGTTTCTGATTTGAACCAAGAGGCAGTTCTGTTTCTTCATGCTGTTACCCTCAAATGTGCTTCTTGTTCCTGACAACTTTGAGCAAAACAGCATCCAGAAACATAAAGTCATTACCAGAATAGAAGAAACATTCACTTTCTTTTCCTGCCAATGACAAATCACAATTTTTTTGTTTATTCTCCTCTCTGGGTCACTTAACTGTGCTGTTTGCCAAGGGATCTGCTGGCGTGAAAGTCTGCTTCTACACTCAGCTTATCCAGAGTCCACTGACTTCTTGTTTTGCTAGAGCAAATAGTTTGTCCCTCCTTGCTGCTACAAAGCAGCGCATCTACAGCAAAGTTCTCAAATGTCCTCCATCAAGGACATTGCCAGCTATTCTGCATTTGTTGCTTATCATGTCTGACACAGTAAGTGGACTTTAACACCTCCCAGAGGATCTTCTGCCAGCAACTACAAGCAAAGCCAAGGCCAGGCACCCTGAGGAGCGTAAGCAAAATGCAAGGCTGCTCTCCTGCAATCAGTCACAAGAGACACCCCAAAATTAGTCACTCAGCCATCTAGAAAGTAAACTTAACTCACAAGCAAAGTAACTCCAGCATCAGTTTCTATACATCAAGAGACAGGAAGAGCAAGGCTTAGAGGCGAGGAACAGTGCAGTGTCTGGAGCCCTTCCTCAGTACCAACCTGGACAGCAGTACAAGTTATTCTATGTAGAGGTGGGAGGAAGGAAGACAGAAAACTTCATTCCTCACCATGGTTATTTGAGATAAAAGCAAAAACTGATATTAGTCCAGACAACTCATTTTGACTTAAGGCAGTAATGAAGATTTTAAAGGGCTATGCTAACTGAGTGCAGCCTGGTCAAAGGTCAAACCAGCCCAGTCAGAGGCTAAGCCTATATTTGGTGAAGAAAGAGCTCCTGGGTCCTGCTTGCACATGAAACATATGATATTACTGTGGAGAAGATTTAGCTGTGCTCTGGTTATCTGTAGGTGTGGACTTCCTGCCAAAGGTAAATGTGGGCAGGCAGGCAGGCAGGAACCTTAGTATGGTTCCAGCTGGTCCTTCAGTGAGGGGCACCAGAGCCATGGAATCACCATCATGCCCCTGGTGGAGCCAGCACAGCAGGGTACAGCATAAAGGGCTCCTGTCCTGTGATGCACCCTGAGCAAAAGAGATTGCTGGTCTCTATCTGCACTTTTTGCCATTCCTGTCTATTACCTGGGAAACAGACAGCATTTCTGCTGTGGAATGTGTAGTAAGAATGAAAGATCTCAAAAAAAAAAATTTAAAAAGGTGTGCTTTGGTCAATATTGTCATAGAAGGTATTACTGCTTGATTTTTTTTTCCTCAGAAACCCTACTGTGAAAGCACAGTCCCTGTCCACATCTGTGTCCGTGGGCTCTAGAAAAATATTGGTATAAACACAGTGAATCAAGCCACAACAAAAGAGGAGGCCACCCCAGAGATGAGGAATCAGGCCTGCCATGTGGTGAGAGTGGGGCTGTCACTGTCACACTCAGGAGTCTTTGCACATCCAGGAATTTCAAGGTAAAGAGTCCATGAGTTGGGGTCACCTCTCCGCCACTGCCTGAAATACCTCCATGGGGAGTCTGCTGGAGACTCTTTTGAGGCAAAAATGACTTTTTAGGCCAGGAGGCTGATGCCTGCATGAGAACAAAATCAGATATCCCAGAAAGGCTCATCTGAACCTCTCCCTCCTAGAACCTATTTATTGTTTAAAGGAAGGCAGGTCCCACAAGTAAAAGAGAAGCATTAAGGCTGCCTTTCTTTCAGTGACATATAAAAAAATAAACTGTAACTAGATATTTAAAAAAACTAACTTTAAGGAGCACAGGCAGATATATCTGACTCTGTAAGGCCTGATGAAATTCCATCTAGAGTACTTAAGGGAGCAGCTGAAGCAATCTCTGAATTTCACAGCAATTAGCTATGAAAACTAGAAGAGAGCAGAAGTCCTGGGGGACACGAACAGGGAAAAATGCCCCCAGGAAACACAAAATAAACCTGTCTTGAAGGATAGGTTAAAGGACAGTGGATGAGTCAGCCTAATGCTGAACTTTGAGAGCTGGAACAAAGTATTAAGTCATCTGTACATATGTACAGGATAAGAAAATGAGAATCAGTGAATATGGTCTCCTCAAAAAAAGACCTTGTCAAAGAGAATTTATTTTTTTCCTTATCAGGGTAACAAGTCTAAAAGAAAGAGTAGATTTGTTATCTTTAATTTTGTAAGGCTTTTGGCATACTCCCTGTGATGTCTTCAGAAGAAAGATAAGAAATTGCTGTGAAGTGGCTGAATGCTTGAAAATGAATTCCCAAGAGTTTAGACAGCGATGTCTTGACCAGATGGGAGAACATCTCTAGATGGTTCCCATGAGGGACTATCCATGTTTCTTTTAACTTTTTTAGCTTTATTCTTTTAACTTTGTCTAGCCTCTGTTCTAGGTAGCCTCTCCAAGACATCAGGCTCAGTTTTATACAATATTTTCATTAGTAAGTTGCATACTGAATTGCAAAATACACAGAACATTTGCAGATGGTGCAGTTGAAAGACATTGAATTCCATTAGGATAAGGACTCTAAGTTATCTTGAAAAGCTGGAGACATGGGTGACATGTGATAAAGACAAGGGCAGAGGGACACAGACAGGAAGAATAATTAATTAAATGTGTATAAATTATGGAATTTCTGGCCAAGCAACTGAAATGCAGAAAAACATCAATGGCTGGCGAGGGAATCAGCAAAGTGATACTGCTGGAGTGGCACAGAAATATTTCCACATGTATTAACAAGTGTGTACCATGTAAGACACAGAAGGCAATGACTCCAGTCTGTTAGTACTGGTGGAGACAGCCCAGTCTCATCTTGAAGAAAACACTTCAAGAATGATAACGCAACGTCTGTGAAGGCATGATGGGAAGAAGGGGACACTCTCAAGGCCTCTGCCACTTCTCATTTCTGTCGTTCACAAACAGTTTCCCAGTTCCAGAAAGGAAAGTTCAGTTTTATTTTAAATTCAGTCTCACCTCTCACATGTTTACTATGTGTCATGTTCAATCACACTGTGACTGTTTTGTTCCCTGCAATAGATGAGACTGCTTTGTATAGCAAACAAGTCTTTTGAGTCTGAGTAAAAACTGATGGGGAGAGATAAATGAAAATTACTTGTTACTTAAAAATAAATCCATTGAAAAATGTTCCTATCTTAAAATCTAGGTTTTCTTTTAAATGCAAATGTTTCAGCTATGACAGGAATCTGCAGATAAGGGAGCTGCTAAGCAAATCAGTGCTGTTTAGTCTTTTGTAGAAAAATTTGTTGACATTTTACCATTAAATCAGGCAACAAGACAGAAGGATCAGTTCAATTTGCTTAGGAAGTAAACTTGCCTCCATGACAGAAGCCATTGAAGAGGTAAGGTCTATAAGGAGTAACTCCTTCTAAGGTGAGTCAGTAATATTTAAATATTTGGCTGTAGTGTTTACCTTAGAGAGGAAATGGTTTAGACATCTGATGAATATCAAAGTGTTCAAAGATTCCAATGTCTCTCAGTCAGTTTGGGCTTCCTGCATTTCTCTTACATCTTTAATGAGCAACTCTGACCTAAAGGACTCCCTGCCATCCTATCTGTAGCAGAGGCAGAGATTTATTCAGATGTCTCCTTACTTTACTCACTATATGTTTGTGATGATGAACATGGCAGTTAGGAGAGTCAGGGTGGCTGACAGCTTGGTAACAGTAAATTGGTACTGAAACAAAGTCAGGTGCTTCATCCACAAAGAAATCAGGCAGCAACCAAGGCAGCCAGCTTGAAAGGATCATATGTCACCAAGCGAAGATGCAGGAGGAAGAAATCTTTCAGAATACCTATGATAATGAAAAGCATCTCAAAACCCCCTGGAATAGAAGACACAGCCCAGCACTGTCTGGATGCTCCAGGAGCAGCCCTCAGCTCCAGCTGTCAGGCACCCATGTCATGGGCATGAGGCTGGATGATGACTTTATTCATGGATACCACCAAATACTGGGCCTATCTGGTGGAATGTAGCTGTTCTGGCTACAGACAATACCAGGAACTTCCCATCTAATAATTTTGCAAATTATTTCTCTACTTCTAGCAGCATATAGCTACTTACAAGTTTTACTACAAGCATTCTCAGGGTTTTCTCCTCCAAAGTCCTTGAAAGCTTCCTGATAGCTGAGGGAAAACAATTAGATGAGCTCAACAGCAATGAGGAAACACTCTAAGATAAAATCTCACATCACATTTCATTCCATAAAAACTCCTCCTTACCACTCTCCTACACCGAGATCAAGTGCCCTCCACCTTGATGGGATCTTTCTGGGATGCAGAGGACCAGGTTCCATCTCTTCAGCACAAGAGAACTCAAGGGTGCAAGGTCAGCCAAGAGGAGCAAGGAATTGGGCCTACTGCATCAGACCATCCACAAATTTGGGGTACAGAAAAAGGATAGCAAAACCTTTCCTACTAAAGAGCATATGTGGTGGTGGTGGGAGGAACTCAGCAGTAAGCAGAGAGCATGGACACAGGAGTGCCACTGAAGCAGGGCAAAGGCCTGAGGCTTGTGCATTACTCATGCTTCAGAGACTCAGATTTATCTGAAGGAAGCAGAGCTCAGTTATAAATAGCACTGGATAAGGCTGGCCCTACTTTCAGTTTGTTTTCTTCCTGCTGGGATTTGGATGCTCTGCTTTGTACAGTGTTTCGCCAGGAATCAGTGTGCTTGTTCCCCTCACAGCACTGCCCAGTGAATTTATTAGGCTGGCATGATAACAGAGGAGGGAGGAACCAGACATTAGCCTGTCACCTGTTTGTCCCCTCAGTGCCTGCGTTCCCATGTCAGACACAGCATGAAGCTGAGCAATGCATGCCAGAGGCCAGCAAGGCTCAGGGGTATTTCACCAGTTGATATTCACAGCTCTTGGTTTAAATTCTGACTGTGCTCACGGCACAAGATTCCCAATTTGCAATAGACAAAATACGAAGTTTCCCACTCTGTGTGCAGGAAAAGCAGGCACACAGGACAGGCAGGTTAACACCCAAACCCCCAAGCTGCCTGATGCTGCTACATCAGAGACAGGGTCTGCAATATGCCTGGCAGAAGATTCCCATCACCACAGGATCAAGTGGATTGCAGCAGGGATGGGGAGAGACTCTCCTGGGACCTGCTGGATGCTGAGAGCCCCGACACCACACCAAGCTGTGGCAGCTCACCGTGGCTCTCGAGGTGGGAGAAGGGTGGGACTCATGGCCAGCCCCAACTCCCTGCATCTCACTATGTATCAATGTGACCTTGCCTGCAGCATCCCTGCCCAACTTGCCTCTAACTCTGCCATTATCATTCTCTTGCTTTCATTTTATCCTCTTCAGAGCAGCATTCTGTTGTTTCACAGGCTGTATAAGAGCCATTAAGACCCATCAGTGTATTTATACGTACACTATAAAGCAGCAGAACAGAATTCAAAGACCCAAGCAACCAAACAAATGCATTACTACCTCTCTGGTATTTTAAACCTCAGGCTAACATCTTCCAACATCCCAAGGCTTAAAGGAACTTCTAAATTTTATAAGCGAAATTTTCTCCACAAATTAGCCCAAGTGCAACTAACAGGCAAAGAAAGTTTCTTGTATGTTGCTTGGAGATGCCAGAAAAGAAATAATCAACCTGAAAACCCACAGAAGGATGGTTTGGATCTTAAGTAAAAGGAAGAGGGTAAGAGTAGCATGAGAGAAGAATCTGTTTAGCAAGAAACAGTGAGAGCAGAAGGTAGAAAATGAGTTCTGCATCTGAATGAAGTACAGAGGGAAATGCAGCATCAAAGCAAAAAGAGCTCATTTTTTACACAAACATTACATGATCTGCAATGGACACTTTGCTAGACAATTTCTAACCCAAAAGAATCCATGCCCAAGGCACAATTTAAAAATAACCATGAATAATTTCTGAATCTCCAGAAGACACAGATACCATCTCAAAAAGTACAATGCCAAAAAGTTAAACCATCAGAGATTTTGTTCATTATTGTCAAAGACATTTAGGAATAAGCATTTGGATGTTTACCTTTCCTAACCTATAGTGGCTTAAAAAGTGTCCAACAGTTTCGGACAAGGTATAAGCACACAGCAAAATTTTATCCAGCATTTCTGCCACTGGACTATCCTGCAATTTCCACCACTTCTACCACGCATAAATGAGCCCAAAGCTTCCAGATGAATTTTTGTGGCTCAGCACAGCCTTTCCAAAAAGTGGTAGAAGTTAACTCTGTGGGAGACAGTACTTCCTCCATTAGGGCTGTGCCTGTAGTGAGCTCTCCCAGCAACTGAGGACAAGCAGAAAGCTGCTGATCTTGACCCTGACTTCTACAGCAACATATGGCAACTCTTCCCAAGCACAGCCCCTCCCCCCCAGCTCCCTCCAGGAGAGGACAGGGACAAAAATGATGCTACTCAGTCACTAAATACCTCATGGTGCTGCAGTGAGGAGCCCAGGGCCAGGACAGGACAACTGCTGCTGCAACAGCCTGTTACTGGACACAGAATTCAGCGTAGGGAGCAGCTAAGGACTGCAGGAGGAGTAAAAATGACTTCCAGCAAGGGAGCCTCAGACAGACTGAGATCTCTGGACCCCAAATGCATGCTTACTAGTCCATTAGTGTTTCTCCACTGCTTCCTACTTCTGTGCAAGTGCAGAATGAGTGACCTCTCTGGTCTCTTTTACTTCTGGGATGTCAGAAGTTAATTCAACTTTCTGTCCTGTTTGTACTGGGCAAGGTAAGCAAGGCACAGCTGGTGGTACAAAAAAATGTAGTGGAAAGCTGGAGCTGAAGAGGAAGGTCCTCCCTGCAAACATTGAACAGACCCAATATGAGAAACACAGTTGTCCTGCATTTCTGAAGAGGTTTGATGCTAAATGACCCTCACAATTAGGTTTGTGCTCCATTTTGCTTTCAGGCTACATTCCTCCACCTTTTTTGGGTTCAGATTCCTTGCCTTCAGGTCTCTGTTGCTTTCACTTCTTCAGATTTCTGTTTCTCCTCCAGAGTTATTCCCTAGCACTATCATCACAGGGTTGAATGAATTTTTTTTTCACTGAACTCTCCTGAGAAAACACCTATTTTGTGCTTCTTAGTGAAGGCAACAGGAGGGCTGTTGAGGCTGTTCTGATACAGCTGATCTTTATTCTGACCTTGATAGAAACCTTCTGTCTTATATTTTTCTTGTGTTTTCTTTGCATTAAAAAGTTTGTGTGCCTGAAGCCAAAGGAACAAAATATTATGTGAAGCAGTAACATCTCAGAGGCAATGCAAGCAGAAAAATCTGTTTGTCTGACTGCAGATGACAGATTTAGGAGAATGCTTATCATCAGAATGAAACAATGTGTTGGTGTGACAGTGGATTATGAACAAAATCCTTTTTTTTTTCTCCTAAGTGCAGAAAATATGATCAGCTTCTCAGAAAGACCTTTCTTTGTGGAGTTGTGTTCAGAAGCACAGAATGGGGTAAAGAACAGCAGGCTGTGCTTACTTTAAAGGGATTTTCATTTACTTATATCAACAAAACAAGAATTCAGTGAGTCTGGGGTGGCTTCACAAACTGCAAAAGTTCAGTGTAGATTTATTTAAGAACTTAGATTGGAACACAGAAAATAGATAAATAGAAGGGGTCACACAATTATGTGACAAACTCCAGTGAGCAATTTCAGGTGTGTTCTGTCAGGTTGACACTTGAGAACTCTCCACAAGTTCTGCTGGAAAACTATTCTGCAAGCTGACACTCCTTTTAGTTTCCTTTGGCAGTTTGCAGGCTATTACCATCTTGCCTTGACTTCTTCATCCAAACCATGAGCACCACATCTAACTTGGCTGGGATTTGGTGAAGAACCAGCCCGCAGTGGCCAGCCTTTTCGCTTCCCATGCACAAACATGCAGCAGAAAATAATTCTCTCAGGAGGCCATCTGAAGCTCCATGGTATCAGCTCCTCAGGGAGGCCAGATCAGCTTCAGTAAATCAACACTGAACAAAGATGTGTTTCTTACCAGTGAGATCTCCACAGCAATTCCAAACCGCACTGTCCACATGGGCATGCCTGTGATACCCGAGATTTTCTTGAAGCACTACTAAAAGAAATGTTCCATTTGCAGATCCTAGTATCAACACTCTGCGGTGGGAATTTCGTCAGTAACTCTGATGGTGAGCAAGTAAAATAAAAAATTATTTTCAACCCTCTGCAGCAGGATTGGCTCTGCACTAGTCTCAGCAGAAATAACATCCTTTTGGCTTGACGTGAAAGTAAAATAGAAGCTCACAGTGAAAACAAATCTGTCAAATAAGATGTGTTTTAGGAAGGAGATTGAACAACAGAAACAAACCCTTACACATAGTTTCAATTATCAATTCCTGATTCTGAACTACTCGAGCTTCCAGATAGTTCAAACCTAAAATATTTGGTATATCCCAGTGAAAAAAGGTAAGAGAAAAATCACTCTTCTCAGCTGAAAATAAACCCTAAACATAAACTTTTTAAAAGAAAGGAGAAAGAAAAAATAAATCTAGAAAAGGAGAGGCTCTATGCTGAGAGCCCCTTCCCAGCAAGGTGCAACTCCTTCCAGAGAACACAGCTCCTGTGGCTGCCAAAGTCTAGCCCAGTAGTTCCACGTTGGCCAACCTCATTAACCTCCAGAGCCAAGCCCTGGGACTGAGCCACTGACTCAAAAACATGGACTGTTCAGGGACTTGCTTTGTAGGCCTACTCAGAGATGATGGGAGTGTGAGGATTTTGCTGACTAATTGAGAATTATTTTGATTAAAGTGGGGTTTAGGTTATTGCCACACAGGTTTTTTTTCCCAGCAGAACATGACAGGTTTGACACAGTTTTTCAGGAGGTGACTCCTTTTAAGCTGGTGTTTACATTCAAAGCTAGAGGCCTGAATTCACTGAGGTGAGAGATAATTTCTAGTTCTATGATCCTGTGACACCTGAGTTTGATGGTAGAAGGTACAATGCACTGCATGCATATCCATTCATATGCACATGTTTATTCCTCTCTGTTTATTTCTCTCTGAGGATTTGGATCCTCACCAATTAGTAATAAGCAATTAGAAATGTGTAATTTAAAACAGTCTAGAATTTTCCATTATTTACAATGCAGTAGCACTTAATGCATGGGAGATAATTGCCAAATCTATAAGTAACCATTGCTATGCTCTTTTAAAAAATAGGGAGTGGTATAAGGTAGACAAGCACTTTCTTAGGTAATAGAAGTAGAAAATTTGTATTATTTTATTTTGCTCTTAACAATGGGAACATTGCATCAGCTTTGTTTTATGCAAACGTACTGAGATATTACTAAGTCACTGAAAATGAAACAGCACAAGAAAAGAGCTGTCAGTCTGCTTTACCCACTTCCCATTTTATTTCCATTGTGAAAGGGCTGCATTGTTTTAAAAGAAAAAAACCAGGCAGTCCAGAGAACAAAGGCTCCTAATTGCTCAGGATAACATTGTTACTTTTCTACTTTGTTCACTTTTCCTACAAAAAAGGGAGATTTTTTTTGAAGTCTAATATCTAGACAAAGATTGGCCCTCAGACTAGTGGGTGGGGGGGGGGGGGGGGGGAGAATAGGGGATCTTTGAGGTAAATATGAGAGAAAAGGCATCATTTTCTAGAATCACTTAATGCCGAATGAGGAATAACAATCCAATGTCTCAACCTAACATATAGTCCATGTTGCTTTTCATCACACTGAATGGAGTGAAAATCTTTTCTAAACCTTTTGGCTGATATTGACAAATGCTTACACTTCAGATCTTTCCAACAGTGGTACAAACTCTTTGGATTGATGTACCATCACCTAACTACTAACTTTGATTGCTAGTTTTGTAGAAGTTAAAAATTCTGAAGTTTAGTAAAAATATTGGTACTTTAACCACAGAATCACAGAACACTTTGGGTTGGAAAGTTGGAACAAGACCACTCTGTTCCAACCTCCTTGCCATGCACAGGGACACCTTCTATGAGAACAGGTTGATCAGAGAAATTTTCTCATTGCTGAAGAAAACTAACAATTATGATTCTCAGCACTCAACCTGTGTAAATAAAGAAGCAGGTACTTCTTTACACATCTATCCATATCCACAGAGTAGTTTCTTTCCTTTTCAGAGCTATCTTCTTAGAGTGTCTAATGATTTTTTCCACTTCTGAGCCCCACTGCTGCCAAGTGGTACACGTAAACCTACCCCTACTAACCCCACACCTCCACGACTGTATGTCCCTGCTCCTGGTCTGCAGGGAACAGGCTGCTAATAACACCCCTTCAGCACACAGTCCTTTCCAACATCATCTGGGGCACAAGGAATCTGGGATTTTTGTATCTCTAATGTAACAGTTGCAACTTCCTATAGCATGCTGCAGCAAGACCATAAAAAACTTCACATAGGACTTACTATTTTGCCAGGCTTTTCTACTGTAAGCCTAAATGGCAATGGGAAAAGCTCAGAAGTTTTCTTTGTGGTTGGGTGTGTGTGTGTGTGTGCGCCCAGGTTATTGGGTTAACCTCTTATAGAAGAGCTATAAATATCTGCTAGAGGAAAAGCTTTGGACAGACAGGCAGGAAATACAAAATTCATGTCTCCTCTGAAATGTTACATTTGCACAAACTCTCTGTTTCTAGCAAGCAGAGGTCTGCTCTTGGCATATTCCACATTCATCTGCAGTCCCATCAGGTTCTCTTGATCTCCTGGAATTTACTGGAAGATGGAGCCATGGCTGGGGGACCATCCATGCACGGCATGTGCCAAAGTTCAAGGAACAGCGGTGTGAGGCTGAATCAGCCAGCCTAAGCCAGCTGACAGTCACAGTCACCACAGCAACATCTCTGGCCCAGGCTAGCAAACCAAACACACACCCCTGCACCTCAACAGGCTCATACAGACCGTGTTGAAATTTGTGCTGCCACACTTCTACTGCTAAGAACAAGATCAAAAGCACACGTACTAGTGCTTCAATCTGAGCTCAGATTACCTTGCAGACACAGCTGGTTAGCTGGATGTAGCAACATATTTACCCTGAGCCTTCACAGCACCACCCATCTGGTGTCTCTTTGTGACAGATGCCAGAGTGGCAGCAGTTTAAGAACATTACCTGCACACTACAGTTCTGAATTCACTAGAGTACTTCAAGGTCAACTAAAAGTCAACTACAAGGTAGTGTGTCTTGAATCCTGGTGGCAGCCAGTTCCACAGGCAGCTACCCCTGAACTTACTGCACTCAACAGAGCTCTCTCTTAGACTGGTATACTTGCTTTACTTGTTTTACTTGTTTTTATGCACTGCTCATCCTGTGATTTTCTGTTTGGAACACAAAATAACATTGCTTGCTGGTACATACAGAAGATACCAGTTCTTCTTCAAAAAGAACTAAATTATAATACCGAAAACTAAGGAGAAAAAATTGTTTACAGCAAACTTTTGCTCACACTTTCAGTGTCTGCTGAGGACCAAGGATTCACGCAGTTGCTTTGCCTTTGTGCATATTTCAAAATTAGCTTGAAATACAACTTAATCAATCACACGTACAAAAACAGCACCTTTACCATGCAGGACTTTTCCTGCTGTGCCCAAGCTCTGTGCAATTCAAAGCCCAGCCACAGGAAAGGAAAAGCACCCTTACCTGCCACACTGGCTCTGTGTGCTTTCCTGACTTGGCACTACTCTTGTAGCAGGGCTGGGGGCTTGCCTTCTTCAGGTTGTAGATGGCCACGTTGCCGTCGTAGAAGCCCACTGCCAGGAGGTAGGGGTGGTCACTGTGGAAGTCCAGGCCCATGACACCGCTCTCACAGCTGAAGGAGTACTCTGGGAAGGAGGGGTTCTTCAGCGTGTAGAGCAGGATCATGCCGTGGCCCTGCTTCATGAAGTCATCTAAACAAGGAGATGTCAGATCAGTTTCCAGGATCCTCAGCTACTGAAATGTAGAAACAGACAGCTCTCACCTGTGCCTGAAACCTACCTGAATGCAAAGTTACCAGCCACAGGACCAAATGGTCATTTTGGTATGCCCACATCTGAACATCCTTTCCACCACTGACATGCCACACCCAAGACATAGGCACAATGTACTTATACAGAAGAACTACTATTTTGATGTGCTTTATTCCTAGGAGAGAAACCTATGAAGCCTTGGAGGAGAAGTGTGGAGGAAAAGAAGAATTTTGTGGACACTTCTTTCCCTGGGCTAGGATTACACTTCTTTCTGTGGGTTAGGACTTCACTGCTCTGCAAACATAAAGGCTGAACCAAGGATAGCATAATTTCAATTTCTGTATTGGCAACATTTGCTGTTTCAGTGTCCACTACTTTTTCAAAGAAAAACATTTCATTAATGTATCTGTAAAGCATTTTATCAATTGCCATTACTCATAAGTGGACAATGTAAAAGTCACTACAGCTTTATTTTCTATTTATGTCCAACATCTCCCTCCTTGGCACAGAAGCTCTTTTTTTGCCTAGACTTTCCAATCTTTTTTCTATTTAGTTTCACCTTTTCTTTGTGCTGCCTGAAATTAGCTCTCCCTTTTCTCAGTAGGATCATCTTTCTTTTGTGTTTTTTTCTTATCATGCCCTGACTGTCTCTGCAATTCTTAGGGTATTTCGATCATGTAAAAAAACAATTTCCAAATTCTCTGAAAGGGAAAGAAAAGCTGTTGATGTAGATAAGCTCCCCAGAAACAAAGAAGGAACTTTGCTAATCTATGAAAACAATGCTGCCTCTGAGAGCTTTCTAGCCATCCAGGGCTTTTTATTACTGCCAATGCCTTCAGGCACACAGTATATGGGAAATAAATTTACTGCTTTCTGTGCTTCAAGTACTCACTACACATTCTATTTCCAGAACAGTCCTCTCCTTTCAAAACTATTTCCTACCTTTCTTACCATTTTGCCCAACCTGCAGGATCAGGTCTTGGTAAATGTGTACTCCAGTGATAACACTAACTTTAGAGAGTTAGTAGCAAACTGATTCCAAGTCAGCATGCAGGTACAGACATTGTGTACTCCATGTTTAACAGGGCCACATAAAACATTCAAAGAGCCAGTAAAGAAACACACATTAACAAAACTATTACTGCTGCTTTGTACTAAATGATCAAAATAGAATATTTTCACAGGTCTCTCTGTACTGGGGATAGAAGAGGAAAATGCCTTCTTTCTTTTGCAGAAAGGTGAGATTCCAAAACTGGCATTAAACATATCTGACCCCAAATAATATTTCTATCTTTTTTTTTTTTTTTTTTTTTTTTAAATAAAGGGGAACCTTATTCTTAGAATTCTTGCTGAAAAGGAAGTGAACTTACTTTCTCCATCCAAGACTTTCCAGTTCTTTTAATTCACAGAATTGTCTTTGTTCTTAGCCAAGTAATGTCATTGAACTGATATTTAGTTGAGGTCTATGCATGATAAGTATGAAGTTCTGTGCTCTCCTCAGAAGCAAAAACATTTGGGAAGGCTGTGGAAATGACCACCAGGAGTGACTCAGAGCAGAATGAAGTCAAATTGGTTGGATAGCCTTTGAATTTAACCTATTTCATGCTCTTATTTCTCTTGGAGTGGGCTGACCATCCAGGCATATTCCCAAAAGATCTGTGGCATACATTAATTTTCTATCTGTTAGCACTGTGCTGAGGAGCCTCAGAGAGCTGCCCCCATGTTCCTTGCACAGACAGCAGAGGAGACACCTCTACAGGGGGTGATTCAGCCAGAGATCTAAGTGGGGTTTTGGAGGTGGTTCTTTTCCCACTGACCTGACAGGAACAGATTCCACCCATATTCCTCAGTTAGAGGTGACAGAGCAGGTCTTCACCAGGTGAAATAGCTCAGCAGCTTCAGCAATTCCACCTGAGGGTTAGTCTAGCAGGAGGAAAGCAAAGCCTTGGGAAGAAGCTCTGGTAGAGTGAAATGTAGGGTCCAGTTTACAGCTTGTGACACCCAAATGTAGGTCTGTGTGTGCTGGCTGTGCACCCAGAGTCCAAGCTCTGACACCATCAGTACCAGCAGCACCTTAAAGGGGAGTTTTCTATGAGTGCTGCTTAAGTCTCTAGGCTCCACTGACTGCAGTGGCTGCCACAGAATGTTAAACCCACCTTAATCTAAGAGCTGAATCCTACTCATATCATCTCCTTTTTGTTACCAAATACCAGGAATGTGGGTTAAATCACAGATATGTGAATACCACACATAAGGCTGAATAATATGATTGCTAAAGTACAGCCTATTCTTGATGAAAGGCAATGTGATGAGAATAACCCACAATTAACACTAAAGCATGACACATAAACCTCAGCAAAACACTAACCTGCTGAGCATAGGCATATCAATCCATTTTAATGTACTCTCATTCAGAGTACTAACCTGTGATATACCAACATATTCTTTAATTAATAGTTTTTTAAAAGGGCTTCTTTTATTAGTGATATTCAGTGTTCCAGAATGGCAAGCACAGCACATACCCACAGCAACACATCTGTGCTACAGCTTTGAAGAGCAGCATTTTCAAGGAAAAAGTTTTTTGTTTTCAGTAAAAACAAGCAGAGTACTGCAGTTTGCCCCAAAACACTGGGCAAACAGACTCTCAGGATGCAGGGTGAGTCAATGTCAGAAGAGCACAGAGCACAGCCAAAAGGTGCAAAAGGCACAGACCAAGATCTGAAAATGGTGAACCACTGTTGGAAGTGAAGGCAGCAGCTTCAGACCTGAGACAGCTTCTCTGAACCTCATGGATGCAGTGGTATGGACTGGAAGAATAAAGAATATCTGCCCCATGCAGATCCACTAAGTGCAAACTGGTGTTTTGGGGTTTTTTTTCTGAAATACAAGGGCTGGAGACATTAGAGATATTGGACAGTTTTTCTGATAATCAGTGCCAGCAGGACTTGTTCTTTACAGGAAGACACAAGGCAGCACAGCAAGAAGAAGAGAATGAACAGACTTTTGCTGCCATGAGGAGCCCTCAGTGTTCACCTGAGCAGAGGCTAAATTTTAGACCCTGACATGTAACAAGTGTATGTAGGAAGACAAATTTTGCTAAGGAAAGATGCAGATAGCATGATTACTGGTCTCAACATGGAGAACCGAGCCTGTAAACATCACAAAGCAAACAGAAATAGGTTTCAAACCAACTATGATCACTGTCTAAAATACTCCTCTGAATATGCCTTTAAAGCTGAAGAGATTCACCCCAAATTCTTTTCAGAAAAATACTGTAGTGGTAGAAAAGTACCCAAGAACATCATTGTGATATCGCCAAACAGTTTATGCAAAGTAATAATCTGAAAAGCATCTGAATCTTTTATTCTGATGCTTACTAAGTACCTGGTTTAACAGATTTTTCATTTATATTATTCCTTACCTGAATTTAAAAGAATCAGCAAATGTCCAACATCAGATCAAAGTCTTTTGTTTGCTGGACAGATTTTTTAAAAATTTATTTGTATCTTTCCCGCTTTGTTCATGAACAAAGCCATGAGGCATACATGGTTTTCTTCCATTTCCTCCAAAATGCTTAGGGCTGAACAACTACACTCAAAGCAACATCATCCTCAAGGCAGAAAGCACAACGCTTCAGGTAAATCCTGCAGCCACATAATAAATATCAGTGTGGGGACCCTCCACAGGCATGAGTTAAAGTTGGTATTTTTACTACACAAGGAGCCAGTGTTACAGTTTCTTGTGTGACAAACTGGCAAATTACTTTGTCTTTAGAGGATTTAAAACCCAAAAACCTGCAGTTCTATATCCTAGATCCTGTGATCCTGTGATGGCTTTCTAAAAATCAAGTCTGTAAGCTGTCTCACTGACATGGCCTGGACCAAGATATCATCACACTAAAAAGAACTACTGGTACCTAAAATCTGTCTTGTGTCCTCTAAGAGCCCACTGGGGCTGGGGTGGGGAAGGGCAAAATGAAATACATTTGTGAACAGCTGATTGTTTCTGAGGATCACAGCTACACAAGTACTTCTACTCTCCCAGATACACTCATGCTTTAAGCTGGCTAGCTGGGGCTCTATCCTTTAGGACTGGTTTGCTAAGAAGCCAAGGGAAGGGGCTGGCTGTGCTCCAAACTTGGTGAGGCAATCTCCTCTTTGCAGGAGAGATCAGTTTCACAAAATTGTTGGTAGCCAAAGATATATCTCAGCTATTTATTTCTCTTTCCAAAATTTAAAGTGTAGAGGACAAAAAA
Source organism: Pyrgilauda ruficollis (assembly GCF_017590135.1). NCBI lineage: Eukaryota > Metazoa > Chordata > Aves > Passeriformes > Passeridae > Pyrgilauda > Pyrgilauda ruficollis. The sequence continues at coordinate 460,296 of NW_024514210.1, forward strand.
AAAAGACCAGCGAATTTTCCGTAAGAAATTGTAAATCTTCAAAACCCTGAGCACAATCTAAGAATATTCCTGTGCTTCTATCTGCATGGCATACACATGATGACTGAGCAAGTCACAAATTAGTGAATTTTCAATACAATTTATTTTTTATCAGTGAACAAATCCTGTGCAGCAGAGCACTGAGCACAGCCTAATCTAACCCGCTGTGAAACAAGTTGAATGACCTTGCACCGCTCTACCAAGCCTCTCTCCTGGCTTATTTTAAAAAGCTGTGCCAATTCCACACTTTGCTGCAGTCGCAGAATTGGTGAGCTGTAAGAAAGGAAACAGCTGGCACTTCAGGCGTAACTGTATGCCAGTAGTTCCGAAAAATCAGGAAAGAACAAAGCTTTCCAAGAGCTCAGAGACTTTGGGCATGGGCTGAATGTGTTTTCAAAGCTCTTCAGGAATAACAATAATACCTCAAAGTTTTATAGCACTTGAGAGTGCTTTAAGCTTGTATATGCAGCATTCCTTTTTACAGAATGAGAAAGGGCAGCAGAGGGGACTGCCAGACTGAAACAGGGAACAGAGCTGGGACTTCAGAGGGTTCTGCTCAAGCAGACCGCATCCCAGGATCCCTGAGAAATTTAAACTAGGATCATTGGTGCTCAATCTGTTCCTATCCCTTTAAATGCTCAGAGCACTCGGGTACACTGTACTTGTGTACAGCACCATGCTGTGCTGATATATCCCACATCACTATGGATCAGGCTGTGAACCATATTGTGGGCAATGAAAATATGAATATTGGACTTTCAAAACAGTCCCTTCCCAGAAAAGAAAATGTTTTGAGAACTCATTACTTCATAACTCAAGGCCAGAAAGCCTGGCGTCCTCTTTTTCACAGATCCAAAAATGTTACTGGCATATCCTGTTTTGAGCCTGATAACTTGGTTTTGGCAAGTATATGCATACTTCATATGAAGATCTCAAAAAACAGAGAAGCCACTGTTTCCTTTTGCAGTTTGTTTCAACATTTAACCACTCTGAGTGATTAAAAAGTGCACCTAATTCCTTACTTGACTTACCTGGCTTGCCACTGCTAATTCTTATTATGCCTACCTTGACTGGATAAAGGACTCCTTTCATATCTGGTGCTTCTCTTCATTAAGATACTTTAAAAACTGAACAGTAGTCACATTTCAGCATACTTTTGATAACCATCACAGCCTGAACTCAAAAAATCCCATTTATTTTGACCAGCACTGCACAGTGCTGCTTAGCAAAAAGCCAGGAACCAACATTAACTTTGCCACATCCAGTGAAGGGCACTGCCTCCACAGCTGCAAAGAGAAAGCCAATTCTCAGCAGACAAGGAGAAGAGTAGAATATTAAGAAATTTTCCAGAGACAAGTGGAGGATATCACATGGCTAGGATTTGTGCGAGGGCCAGACATAATTAATTTTGAGTCTAAATTTCAACTGGATGTTGTTCTCTCTCCAACTCTTAAATCAACCTGTGGCTCTTTCTGAACTACCTACAATTTTTCTGCATGCTTTGAAAAATGCTGGCTCTGGAATCAAACATAATATTGCAGTATTAGTCCCACTAATGTTTAAATAATATCCCTACTGCTACTCAGGATTCCCTGTTTGCACACCAGAATCCTGTTCTCCTTGCCAAGCCTCCTTGCCAAGCTACCACACTGGGGACTCAAATTTCTCACTTGTACACAAAAGTGGGGTTTTCCTCCTTTATTTTTTTTTTAAGAGTTGCTGCCTTCCAAAATACAACACTCCTTTTTGTCTAGAGAGGTATTATAGTATATTTAACTGCACTAAATTGCATTTGCTTTGAATAATTCTGATTTACCACAACATTAATCACTCTGTACAACAGCTCTGTTCCCAGCATGATTTACAACTTCACCTGCCTTTTCATCAGTCACACATTTCAACTGCTGTGAGTTTATATTCCCACCCACAGGACCAATGAAAACAATGCCTAGATCCAGGTCTACTACAGCACCCTCTCTGAGACACAGCCTCAGATTATATTTTCACCAGCATTTATTTTCTGACATTCACCAGTGGAAGTTGAATGCTCCTGTTGAGACCACCTGCACTGGCCTGAACTCTGTGAGTACAGGCATTTCCTAGCACAGGGAAATATGTACCCTCCAATTAGCAGTGTTGGTACTGCAAGATCTGCAAATGCTGAGCAAGTCCACCAGAGCAGAGGAGGCAAGTGATAGATCATTTTGGCTTATGCTGATTTAGATGCTTGAATGTCAAATTTAACATTCTGCTTGACACCTTTCACCAGCTGCTTGACTAATCCCTGTTACTCCTGATCCAGTTAACATTTTTAGCTGGGGCTCTTAGGAACTTGCAGTTTGGATAAGAGAGGTACAAAACCAGAATTTCAATCTTCTGGATATTTTAGAGAAGACAAAATTGACAGATGACAAAGCAAGTTGTAATTTATACATGTCCTGAGGCCTTGCTGAAGTCCTAATATGTGCTGAGGGCTCTGCACATGTCAGAGGCAAGACACACCTCAGAAGCAGAGATGGATAGAGATAGCCTTTCTTACTCTAAAATACAGTCTGGCAGAGTAATACAACAGAAACCACAGTCAACCAGGCCAACAAAAATGAGTACTTAGGGACCACTAGAACCATGCACTGTTTGTCAGGGCATGTGAATGCAGAGGCCCAAAAGCAAACAAAAACAGGGGAGAAGGGGACGAAAAGATGTAGCAGTTTCATAAAAAAAGCAGAATGATCTGGCTTTCATCTGAGCTCCCTTGAGAGTGAGGTGAGCAGGTGAGCAGTGCAAAAAGAAGGATTATGTAACTTGGCTGAGTTTGCAATGCTCTATGGAAAACCGGAGTTTTCTCATTCTGATCAGACAGGCTTTTTCATCATGGGTCTAGCATACACTATAATTCTTCCCTCCTTTTCTTCTTTAAACAAATGCTTATAAGGGCATGATTTTACAATGTAAATAATAATAGTGCAGCTGCCTGTATGTTATGAAGGCTAACACCATGTTGAGGGAGGGGATTCTGCCCCTCTGCTCTGCTGTCATGAGACACCACCTGGAGTGCTGCATCTAGCTCTGGGTCTTCAGCACGTCAGACCTCAGCCTGCTGGAGCAAGTCCAGAGAAGGCCACCAAGATGAGGGAGCACGTCTCCTGTGAGGAAAAGCTGAGGCAGTCTCTGCAGAGCACTCTGGAGCTGGGAAGCCGGATGGGTGCTAATCCTCCCCTTACACACTGGGCAGCATTTGCCACAATCACCTGAACTATTGCTCCTGCCTTTCTTGTTTTCATTGATATAAGCTCCGATTTTGATTGTATTTCACTCTTTAATACCTGAGGCTCTGTTTCCTCTATCCCTGTTCTATGAAACTGGCATATTTGAGAACATTTGCAACCAATTAAATATTTAAGAGTGCCATCAAGTGGCCAAGTGAGGGGCTTCCAGGTGGCACGCAACGATTAGAAATCCCCAGGATCATGCCACAAATGGTTATCTACAAATGTGCTGCCTCTGGATAATCACACCAACCTGCAAACAAGCTAGGCTTCCAGCACTTTAGTATTCCTGACCAGAACAGCTCTGAGGGAGATGCACACACTGCAGGAGATGCTTATGTATTCCATAATTAAGAGACAGGAAAGTTAGTGCTTTATGGCAGTGCTGTGGTCTCTTGGAAGCAGACAGATGATGCCTGATGAGATGGACATGTACAACTCAGGCCATTGACGAGACAATGAGAAATGATACAGCAGCTCTGAGAATAATTTTTGAAGACATTTGGCAAAAGACCCAGATTTAATAGAGGAGCGAGGAAGAAGCAGAGTCATACATATGGGCATGCAGTCAGTTTTGCACTAGCATGCACCATGAAAGTTAAGAGTAGCCATTGCAGATCCAACCCCTGCCCACAGCACCCCCAAGCCCTTCTGGGCAGGGCTGCTCTGGGGCTGTTCATGCCCAGCCTGGGCTGACACTGGGGCCTGCCCTGACCCAGGTGCAGCACCAGCACTTGGCCTTGAACTTTATGATGCTCGCACGGACCCACTCCTTGAGCTTGTCTCTGGATGGCATCCCATCCTTCAGGTGTGTCAAAGCACCACTCAGCTTGGTGCTGCCATCAAACTTGCTGAGAGTGCACTTGATCCCTCTATCTATGCCATTAATGAAGACATTAAAGAACACTGTCCCAGTACAGACCCGTGAAGGACTCCACTTGTCACTGATGTCCACTGGGACTCTGAGACATTGACCACTACTCTCTGGATGTGATTATCCAACCAACGCCTCACCACCCAACAGTTCATCCATCAAATCCATCTCCCTCCAATTTAGACAGAAGGACATTGTGGGGGACCATGTCAAAGGCTTTACACAAGTCCAGCTAAATGACATCTGTAACCCTTTCCTTGTCCACTCCTGCCATCTCTGCATCACAGAAGGCCTCTAGTGCGTCAGGCAGGACTCACTCTTGGTGAAGCCATGCCGGTTGCCTCATTTCAGCTCCCTGTCCTCCATGTGCCTTAGCAGAGTTTCTAGGAGGAAACTAGATCCCATGATCTTCCCAGGCACAGAGGGGAGGCTGACAGGTCAGCAGTTCCTGGAGTCCTTCTTTCTACCACTTCTCCAGATGGATACAATGGCTTTCCTTTTCCAGTCACCTGGGACTTTATCTGACTACCATGACTTTTCAAATGTCATGGAGAGTGGCTTGGCAACCACATAATTTCATTGGGTCCCAAGACTTATATACATTAAGATCCCTCAAGTGGGGAATCTGACCTTCTCTTACAGTGGGAGGGACTTTTCTCCCCCAGTTCTCATCCTGATGTTTGTCCACTTGAGAGGTGTAGGAAGAGAGATTGCCATGGAAGACTGAGGGAAAAAAGTTGCTGAGTACCTCAGCCTTTTTCTCATTTGTTGTTACCAGTTTTCCATAATTTTTTTATTGGAGGGATTGCACCTCATTTGACCTTCCTTTTCTGGTTAATGTATCTATAGAAGCTTTTTTGTGTCCCTTGCCAGGTTCAGTTCCAGCTTCACCTTGGCCTTCCTCACTTCCAAATTGCCTAAGTAACATCAGTTTGCACTATATACTGCAACAAAGCAATAGCTTTCAATCCTTTGACCAAGTAACAAGGTCACGGGGAAAAGATAGTTGAGGTAAAAGGTCAGAGGGTCTTTCAGAGTGAAATTTCCAAAGAACAACAAGATACTACTAGGGGAATGGAACTGGTCCAGAAAATTCATATAAAGCATCAAGTATCTATGCAAAACATGGGGCAAATTTTGGCTTACACTTATATATGATGGATAAAGGATGGAAAAGAAAGAATCACAGAACCGCAGGATACCTGAGGTTTGAAGGTACCTTTGGAGAACATCTAGTCCAATTCTGCCTTAAAGCAGTGTCAGTCAGAGCATGGTGTCCAGGACTGTGTTGTCAGATTTTTAAAATCAGCCTCTCTAGACTGTGGAAATATTGCTCTTCTGCTCAACCAACCCACAGTAAAGAAGTTCTATCTTACATTTTAAGGGACTTTTATCTATCTCAGTTCACATCAATGGTTTTGGCCTTTCATTTGATACCATTGAGAATAGTCCATCTCTGTTTTTTGTCATTCCACTCCACCAGGTATTTATCCACGTAAGAAACTTCCACCTTTCTCTAGGGACAGCCAGCTTTGTAGACTGCAGCCCTGAGAAGCCAACCACTACCTGAACCAGATCTGGCTCTGGCCAATACATGGATCTGCTGTGGGAGTTAAAGGGGAATTTATGTCCCCATTATCTCCCATCTCCACCAGCCAGGCTGCTGTTGGACAATCAGTCTTCCCTCCAGCACCTCTGCAGCACAGGAAGAAGCCAGAGACTGCATAGCATCTAGAAAGCATGTTCTGCTCCATAAAATCCCTCTCCTGTTCAGTGGGAGCCAAGGTGGGGATCAGTATAAGCATCTTGAGAATCTACTATGATAGCTCCTCTTTTGAGGACTTACCAAACAATACAAGAGGTGATACAACTGTCCCTCTATGAAGATCCTTTATACAGTAGTGGAAACCACTTCATCACAAACCATTTGAAGGGAGAAGCTGGAGAATGCCAGCAAATCCCAGCTCTCTCATACCTGGAGGAATCTGATAAGAATAACTCAGGACTGAACGAATTTGCAATAGCTCTTGGAACAATACCTGCTGCCTTTTTTTTATTGCAGGTGAGCCTTTTCCCAAGAGCAGCCACTTCCTAAATTTAATCAATTATTTAAATCCAGCACGATAATGTTGAAAAATTAAGGATGCATAAATTGCACAGTCAAACAGAGTGAGCCTCAAGGTCTTCACATAGCAAAGTTATATTCTGTTTGTCTCATAACCAGAAAAACTGAAGTGTAAGGATCAAACAAATCAAATCTACTTACATGATTCACCACTTTGATCCCTCACTGATATAGTTAAGCATCTCTGAATAATTTTTCTTCCTACCTTCCCTAGTTGACTTCATTTTACAATACCCTAAAAAATACTCAATTTTATAATCTTTCACATATGCTACTGCAAAGTGATACCCATGAGAACACACAATACAAAATATTTTTTTAAAAACACACACACACAGAATGAGTTGTTTTTCATGCTGTTATGATGTTATAAGTTTCTAAAAAATGAAAATTTGATCTGCACTTATTTTTCAATGGCCAGAATTTTCAAAGTATTCATGACAGAATCATAACCTGAAGTGGCCTATTGTATGAATCAGTGAAGGTTAGCATCCAGATATTTCTGGTTATATTCTACAGTTTGGCAGCCTCGTAAGCATGAAGAGAAAAACTGAAAAAGTATGATTGAGTTCCCTAAGCAGGGACAAAAAGAGGAAAATATTACATTGCAGAAAATGTAGTTTTGCTTTACAGCAGTAAGAAACCAAAGGTAAGCTAAGAAGAGTCTGAACATCTTACAAGTTTCAACTAATGAAAACATTAAATTAGATAGATTTGCTTCAGGTTTTTACTAATGCATTCTGCTGAAAAATGATCCACACTCATCTCCAGGACAAAAGACAGAAAAGTCTTTGGAGAAAAAGTCTTTAATGGGGCCTTTTACATTTTCTTTGTACCATTCTGCCCTAGGAATAATGACAAGCCATCTAACTTCAGGAGCTTACAAAGTAACTTACATATTGCTAGAATTAATGATGGAATGTGTTCAATGCAGATTTGTAAATTCCAAGACTAAAGAAGATAGTTGTGATGAATAAATCCTTTATTTGTTCCTATGCTTAATCACTTCCACCATTAAAAATTCATTTCCAGCTTTCTGGCATCTCTGAATTCTACTTCCAGTTGCTAGATTCTGTCCTAGATGAAAAAGTAAGATGAAAGAGTCCTTTTCTATAAGATATCTCCTTCCTTTCCCTTCAAGTAATTAATGGACAGTAATCAAATCACTACTTAATCTTCTCCTTTACAGGCCAAGTTGAATTGTTTAAGAATTTAACTGTAAGGCAGAGTTTTCAAACATAAGTCATAATGTGGTTCATCTCTGAACACAATTTTAACACTCACTTTGAAGACTGAACTATTAATAGCTGGATACAACATTCCAGGAAAGACCTCATCAGATCATACACAGAAGCAGCACCTCTTCCCCCTGCTACTCTCAAGTAAGAGAATGCATAGGACATTGTCAGACCCCCTTACACATATTTCTGCAACTGCTTTTCCAGGTTTAGCTGTAAGTTCTCTTTTTTCAGAGTGTACATCAAGATAGGAAAATATTTTCAAGTCCAGTTTCATGACTGACAGAAATCAATCTAACTATGGGCAGCTTCTAAAAATGCTGATCTCTCCCTCTTTCATTTTTTATTCCCACCTCTGTTCTTACCCCAGTGGCCCTGTGGTTGTTGACCGAGCTGAAAAATAATAATTTTAAATGGCACTGCCATCTCTGGGTACTGATAGTGACATTATATTTATGTAATACTCAATCTGCATAACCAGCAATTCCTAAAATAAATCTAAGGAGGACTAGTCTTTAAAGCTGCCTGGTGGTCCAGCTGTGTGATTGAATGCTAGCCAGCAAAGACAGCTGAGTTGGAAAGTTCCCTGCTCTTTGCAGGGGATGTTTTTGTTGGGAAAAGTTAGGGACTGTCCAGAACAGAATCACCATCAGTGTCATGGCACAGGTCTGGGGAAGTGGCAATCAGGGTTGAATAACATGTTTGGAAAAAATGGCTCTAGAGTCACTTCCCTTCTATGGGAATTGCTGGACTAGAGCCTGCTGTTTCTAGGATTGCTCTGCAGGATGTGAGATGAATGCTGATCTGGGTATTTGCTATTTGCTGTGAGCCCCTTGGCATAGTTTTTTCATCATTAAGAAGTAAATGCAATCCTGCGTGACCTCATCTGGAAAGACACAGACTCTCAAGGCAGAAAGGAACCTCAGACATGACAGCAATGAGGACCATGTGAGTAACTAAAACTGGCAGGCAGAGATCCTGCCCACTCTGCAATCCCAGGTCACCATGAAGGAGCTGTCACATCCATTGGCTCCGAAGTCAGTCTAAACAACAAATAGATAACTGCAGCTCCTGGATGGAAGAGAAAGGCAATTAGGAAATAGCTCTGCTGGGAGAAGTGCAATACGAGTTACCCAGCATATAAGTATTTCTACTTTAACCATTCCTGTAAAGTATGTTTGCCCTAGAGGAGGGTTGGAGCTTCTCGTTGGTTTCCTTGTATCTTGTAATGTCTAGATGCTATAGCTAGAGCAGAAAGTGCTTCAAATTAACAGTAAAAAGCTGACCCCTGGTGTTGGGAATAGGGATACTGATAGAAGACAGCAAGGAAGGGAGGCTGCTGCACTCCTGAGCGCTGCCTCACAGTCTGTGTAGTTCTCCAATAAGATTCATTCACTAGCATTCCTTCAGACGGATGAATAAAACCAGCTGATGAATGAAAGCAACAGGCTACAGTGCTTGGCAGGAGTGTTGCTGTTTTCATTTCTATGCTTTCATATCAGTTCCTCCTCCACAAAGCATCTAATCAACCAATGCTGTACAGCAGAAAATTAATGGTTTCCTTTAGGGAGCTGCCTCACAATGCCAGGGAGTACAATGGGATTGTTTGTAAATATTTGGTTAGAAAAACCAAGTAAAAATGGTATGAACATATGAAGAATTAACACTGTGTCACTATCCAGTGGGGTGTTTACAGTACAGAGGTGATGCCAGCAACCATTAACACATGTGGTACTACACTAAACACTTCATGAGTGACTCTGCTCATACAATATCAGGATTCAGAAAGATCCAATCTGTAACAGCTGATTGACAGCAGCTACCACAGTTTTCAGAGGATACACTGGGTACTTTCTTCTACTCCATCTCTGCACAGCACACAAAAGGGAGAGTGCTAAAGCATCTTCACAGTCTTTATGTAAACCCTCAGCCCTAATTTTTCCAGTCAAAAGAGGGGATAGTTCTCAAGGTTGGAAAGAACCCTCCTTTTTTGATGCTCAGTGTCCTTTGAAAATTTCCCAAGGGGGAGCAAAATACTTGATGGGTCATTAGCCCATGCATGCGCCTCTGTGGATGTTTCAATGCAACAGAACCCTGTTCTGAAGAGGTGTTCCCTTCCAGGACACTCTCTCTCCTAATAGAGGGACATGGGTAGGGCTGTGATGAGCTTCAAGCTGCTGTGCATGCACATCCACACAAGGAACTAAAATAACTCTGCAGCACAGCCACGGGGAAGGAGGCTGCTCTCCAGGAAGGGTGCATCCTTCCTTGCCTACCTGGCTGAAGTGGGAAATCCCACATCTAATTCCCAGTCAAAGATTTGTCCCTGTACTTCTGAATTTCAGCTTTGGAGTTATAACAAGCCCTCTGGCAAGGTGTGCCACGTGCACTTGTGCAGGTTTTTGCTCCAGCAAGTGAGTCTGAGAATGCTGAGACAAGCTTCTTAAGAGGAGATGAGGCCCTATCCTCCTGAGCTTTAAGACACTGATTTTAAAAGTGTCACACATTTATCAGAAGTCATCAAGCACAATTAAGTCTCTCCAGATATAATTAGAGGCCTTCTTCAGCCTGATTTTATATAATTCTTAAAATTCACACTTACCATATGAAACCAACACTGCAATAGCCAAAGGCTAAAATCAAACCAACATGCTAATAAAAAGTCCTTTTCAATAAACAAGGAAAAATTTTATCTTGTAATGCAGAAGGCAGACACCATCAAACACCTTCTAAATGAACAGAAACTAGATATAATTTCATAGCCAGACACTCTAGTAAACTTAGGCATGAAATCAGAATACAATTTGGCAGTATTTTATAGACACTGCCTGAATGACCTCTCCTACTCAACACAGAAAATACCAGTAAGAAGTGGTATTATCCTCATCATCCCCACTGGCAGAAAGCTTTCACTGCCCAGTTATCTCAGACATGTGATTTTCAGAATTCCTGACTTGCAGCTGTTTGCTGAAACTTCTTTCCACTGCCAAACTTTTTTCCATTCCATCTGGAAGCCACATTCTGCCCTTTCTCTTAACTAATCCTGCAGTTATGTAAATACGTGTGCTAAGTAAAAGTCAAAATGCATGATTAATCATGCAAAAACCACCCAATGCATCTTGAAGAAAAGCTGATGATTCAAGAAATCATAGAATTTAAATTGGGAAAACAATAGCTTGTTAAAATATGAATCAGCAGCTGCTCAACATAGAACAGAGTCCCAAGTGACTGTCATTAGTAAATTAATTGAGATTTCATTTTGGTGGCACCCACCTTGGTAGTCCAGTTGAATGAATTTATACACTGCACCACAACTCAAGAAATAGAATTACAGTCTTAATATTCAGGCTGGGACTTCATGCTGTCAGCTGTAATACCATATGCAAGAAATGATAAGAATTTGTTTTAAAGAAGAAAAGGAAATTGCAATTTTCTGAGCATGCTGTGAAGTCCGGAAGGATTAGAGGCTGTCAGATATCCTGCAGTACAAGGGGTGTTTAGGAAGAAGCTAAACTCTGATGCCTTTAAAATATAGAAGATCCCACTGGGGCTTGGGGTTTGGATGGAAATCCTGAAAACTCTTCTGCAAATCTGAAATGTATTTCAAACTTGTCTTGGCAAAACTTAATTAACATTTCTCAGTGGGAATACAAATTTGGAAAATTACATAAAAAGCCATAAATAATTCAGCCACAAGAGCAGTTTAATCTCATTACAGACAAACTGAGGTGCTTTAAAGGAAGCACATGAAAAGCAAGGAGTAACAAACCAGCAAAGGTGGACCAGACCCATGATTTACTGGGGATTTCCTGTTGTACTCTAGGGATCAAAGTGGAGCTGTGAGCTGGTCTCTCAAGATACACGAAATACAAAAGTTGCAAGCACCAAGCCCACTGGGATTTTACTAAGGTCACAGAACTCCATTTTTCTGGGAATCACTGCCTCTGCCTTCATGAAGTGACACTGCTTAGAGAGTCTTGCAAGGAGAGACACAAAAGTTGCAACAGGGCTGCCAATTTCCTGAAATTTGGGGTGCTGCACTAGCAGGAAGTTTTCTTTACAAGTCTCAGCTTTATTATTTAAACAAAGTTCTGCTTCTGCTTTGTTTCAGACTAGCATTGCTAGCCCTCATGGCAGCAAAGGAAGGCTTTAAAACAAACAGATTCCACCCTGAAATTATAGAGGGCAAATAAAAAGAAATAAAGTCTTTCAATTAATCACTAATCTCATAATGCCTTTTCATCTCTGAATGATCAGACCTGGCAATACCATGCCACACTCAGGGAAAAATTTCTTAGCTACCAAACAAAATTTACCTATTCTCTGAGAAACAAACTCCCAATGCTTTTAAGTGTTACCTTTTCCATTTGTAGTTCTTCCTGTTTTCTCACTTTCATATGTCAAATAACTCAGCTGAAGACATAATAAATCCTTATGCTTGCAGAACCATCTTAAATATATTATTTTTATCATAGACAAGAACATAAGCATTCCATCACTCCCCATGTCTTTAATTTCTGTCCCAATGACTGTTTTAAAGGCATCTACGAAAAGAAACAACTAGTAGTTAATATAATTGTTAACTTACTACATAAAAATATGGAGATATTTTGCCTGTAGTGATGTGTAACAAAAGCTATTTACATACACAGTCTTGCTTTTAAGGGTGGCTAATATGTGCACTTTAGCAAGGGGCAGATCAAGGCATAAAGGGAAGATGCACAGGGGATATTTTGCATGCTTTATTATATGCGTTCTTATTGATTATTTTCTGCACTATAACATGACACCGGAGTGTTACTGACAAAAGTCTTGCTGAAGTCAAGGTAGACAATATCCACTGCTCTTCCCTCACCTATTCAGGTAGCTGTTTCATCACAGGAGGCAATCAGGTTGGTCAAGCATTATTTATCCTTTGTGAATCCATGTTGACCACTCGTGACCACCTTCTTGTCATCCATGTGGCAGGAGACAGCCTCCAGAACAAGGAGCTCCACCACCTTTCCAGGGACTGAGGTGAAGCCGACTGGCTGGGAGCTCCCTGGGTCCTCCTCCTTGCCCCTTCTGAAAACTGGGGTGGCATTTACTTTCTTTCAATCCCCAGGCACCTTTCATGATTGCCACAACCTGTCAAAGATGATGGTGAGCAGCCTCACTATGGTGTCCGTCAGTTCCCTCAGTGCTTTTTGATGCATTCCATCACGGCCCAGGGACTTGTGCTTGTCAAGGTCACCTAAGTGTTCTCTAACATGATCAAAGGAAAGTCGTGCTTCCAACATTCCTTTACACTGATCTTTTGGGTCAGAGACCCCTGAGGGCTGTTCTAGTCAATGAAGAACAATGCAAGAAGGTGTTCAGTAACTCTGCCTTGCCTGAATTCTCTCTTACCAGCTTCCCCCCTCCATTAAGCAACAGGTTCATATTATCCTTTGTTTTCCTTTTGTTATTGATGTATTTGAAGAAGACTTTCTTGACATCCTTGGCCAAAATTAATTCCAGATTGGCCTTGGCCTTCCTTGTCTCATTTTCACTTGTTCTGTTAACATTTCTATATTCAGTCCAAGTGGCCCATCCCCACTTCCATCTCCTGTGTGTTTCCTGCTTATGCCTGATTAATGACAGGAGCTCTTTAATGATCCACATAGGGCCTCTCATCTGCTTTGCTTGATTTCTTGCTCATCGGGACACATTGTTCTTAAGCCGGAGAAGAAGTGATCTTTGAATATCAACCAGCTCTCTCAGACTAACCTTCCCTGCAGGACCTGTTTCCACGTAATTCTTCCAAGAAGACTCCTGAAATCCCCCTCCTACTCCCAGTGAACCACTTGCCAAATTGCAGCTACCATACAGGGATTCACCACCGAAGTACATCCTTAGCTTGAAAGACTCTGAATGCAACTGAACAATGCAGATCACCCAGTCGTATCTAAGCCTGCAACAGTAACATTTTAAAAAATCCTAACAGAATACAGTACAAAATTATTTATATGATCGATGTTTTCAACAGCAATGCTTCACTACAGAGGCCGCACTCCTGTAGTCATGACAGATTAACAATAGCTCTATCTTCTTAACAAGGATTTTAAAACTTTTGAGTTTTAATAGCTGATTAACCACAGGAAAGCATACATTCACTGATAAATAAACCTTACACAACCAACAGCATTTCTTATCTGTGTGGCTGATTTCACAAGCATGGTTGCCTCTGACAAACAGAGGAAATGGAAAAACCTCTCAAGGTCACTGGATCCAGAGTCTTTTCTTGGGAGGCAACCAGAACAAATCCATAGCATACCAAACTCTCCCTTAAACTAATGCATCTGCCTACACAAGCCCTAAATAGATCTTATGCCTCCTGGCATTCATCAGACCTGATTCATTTATGGAGCACCATGGAAGCCAAACCAATCAATTAATTTTGTTTTCCCTTACATGGACTCTCTGGAATTCTTCTGAAGAAAGTGACATACAAATCTGAAACATTGTAAGCTAAAACATTTTTTAAAAATTACTCTTTTTTGTGAATCTACCCAAGTTACCAAATCTCATCTTCAAAGTTCTAATGCAAAGAGTAAAATGAAGGCTGGACCTTTGGTCTTACTACTGTTACCTCTCAGATACAAGTCAAAGCACTCAGATTAAGAAATCTGCTTAGTACCCCATATTAAGGTTTCAACTATGAAATATAAAGCAATCAGAAGGAAACCAAACTCTTTAATATATCAAGTGAAATGGAAAAATAGTTAAGTATCTGTCAGGAGTAAATACATTACAGTTAAGTAACACTGGCTTGTGTTTTATCCAGATTCTGCTTTGCTATTTATTGACCTAAGCATTGGATTATCAGGGAAACAGGTCATATGTCAGGTTTGGTTGCAGTTAAGAGATAGGGAGCTGATACCTAAGTACAATAACACAGCCAGCAGTACAGGGGCTCTGTGGCATCCAGAGCTCATTCCACTGCTCTTGAGGAGATATGATGGTGAAGATGGTGAGGACCACTACAGCATCAGGGCCTGACAAATTTTTTGCTACTTAGACTAGAGTGTGAAAAGTAGAACTGATTCCAGAACTTTTGCTAAGGAAAAGTCAAGCCGTGGTGAAAATGTAACCTTAGTATTTGGAGGGAATGCAAAATAAAAGCATATAGTGTTTATGTGATAGAACACGGGCATAAGAACATCTGTGTGTGGGGAAACCAATCTTTAAAATAAAGCAAACACTGATCCTTTTAAGAGAGAGTGTTTAGAACTGTTTTGTCTGTCCTCAGTATCTGTAGACCATCTTCTCCTAGTGAGTCAAGGGGTGTTTCAATACGGATGGCTAGAAAATCTTTTCGCAGATTTTCATCACAAGACCATCCCCCTGACATTGATGACAAAGAGAGCTAACCTGTCTATCCTTGAATTCTGCTGTGCAAATGCTAAGAAAAGAATTCCCACAATAACTTAAATGGAGCTATTTCCAGAGACAAAGCTAAGAAAGTAAAGGGGTCAGACTAGTTCTATTGAACAGCTAAGACTCTACGGTACACAAATGTTTTGCCTCCTGTGGATAAAAATGCACTAATCAAACTAACTGGTCTACACAGAGAGGTAAGTGGGTGGAATTTAATGGCCTGCAATGCACTGGAGACACAACAGGATGGCTCAGCAGCTCCTTTGATCCCAAGGCTCTAGAAAATCTGTTAATACATCTTTTTTTCCAAACACGCCAATGGAGCTCTTTACTATTTCGTGCATAACAAAATGCTACAGCCAAAGTTAAAATTGTGAGTTGATTGAAAATTACATGTATTAAAAGGTTAAGACTCAGAAATACCACATACAAGTTCACAGAATTTATATTATAAATCAGAAATTAAGTCTCCAAATTAAATTCATCCTTCATATGAAAGATTCACTTAATGTATTATGGTTATTAGGTTATATTTATTAACAGAGTTGATAGTGTAATAGGTTCTTTCTCTCCCTGAATATGTGGTAAGCGATATTTGGTATTTAGAAAAGAGGTACTAAAGTGTTATTTTCAGTGTAATTACGTTTAATTGACCACAATTGGTTATCTCAACAAACCAAATGCATGATGGCTTAAATTTCTAACACTGATTCCACTAGGGAGGTTTTTCAAAGACTATCAGACCATGGGGGAGGATATAGATGTTTTGCAAATGAACTTTGAAGCCTCAAAGAGGAGACAGTGCAGAAAGAAGCCCATAAAAATGTTAGAAGAGTGAATAAATCAGACTCCTGAAAAATATAAGCAATCAGGGACACAAGATTTCACTACTTTAAATCTTTAAATGAAGAAATCATCCCTTCAACAGACCAAAACTTCAGAGAACAAATATCAAATCTTTAAAATTTCCACATTTTACATTTTCCAGAAGACGGTAACTTACCACATGCCAAAATAAATTGTTCTCAATTGCTCATCTGCTATTAAGAGCCACACATTGTCTGGCCTGATTCATGCAGCTCTAGCTTTTCTTTGATCTTGTTACATCATTTGTCTGCCAGATTAAAGATCCCTTTGTTACATGATCTGCTTTCCCAATACAGGGAGTTAACAGACCACAATCCAATGACTTAATAAGCTTTTCTTTGACAAGCTGAACAAACCCAATTCTTTAAATTTGTTTCCCAGGTTAGTCGCCCTGCTCTTAGATCATTCTTTATTTTTTGAACCCTTCCCAATTTGTCACCCTTCTTGGCATGTCACCAGTGATGAGCATGCTTTCCAGCGAAGACATTTCAGCATTAAATTAAAAACTACACCTAAAATTTCTCTCAGCTCCTCAATTCCTTTGCAACTCTTCCTCTCTTTAAATCCAAGGAACTCTTATGAAGTTCAGTATTGGGGTTTCTACACAAAACTTTTTAAAATCATTGCTCCTGAAAATAGGGCTTCCCTCTGTATTTGTACACAGCCTGAGGTTTTTTCAACCCTGTAACATAGAGTGATACCTTGTATTCTGCTACAAATGGGATCTAAATTGCTCTTTGAATGGTTGTTCCATTTCTTGACACCTCACAGGTATTTGTCTCATCAAAACTTTTTGTCAGTAGCGATTTCATGGGTAATAGATTAGCATTGGACCTAGTTACTAATGGCTTTTTATATGCTTGCCTAAGAGACATCTGATTGCTACATATTTATTTCCTCTTTTATTTCCCAGCAGCCTCTTTTAATTAATACAATGTATTAATGGAAAATTCCTTTCAGGTTTTAAAACATAGTACAAACAGCGCTCTTAAATTAGTACATAGCAAACCCAAGTCCTTCAGGGTGTTCCTGTTTGATTGTGGGCATACTCAGTGCCCATGCAAATGTTCTACAGCAATTCACAAAAAAAACTTACAAATTTCCTTTTAATTCTTCTCTCTCCTTATTCTACTGATGCTTTTTTTTTTTTGTATTGTAATATCCCCTACAGTAGCAACTTAAATATAATCAGTTAAAATCACTGGTGACTATACAATCACTATGTTTTATTTCTGTGATTGTATTCTCTTTTTCCTCAACATAATTTCACTACTGATATTTAGACATCACTATCCCTTGTACCAACTACCACTAATAACTGGCATCACAAGCATTTGCAGAAGGGGACAGTCTTTCAATTTACAGTACAAATATCCAAAATATCAATAAAAATACAATAACTAAAAGGAAACACTCAGACTCTATGGTGGTACAATGCAGTTCTCAATCCTGTAACCAAAAGCAGAGAGTGAGCCTCATGGATCTTTTACTATTGAAGATGTATTTATCAACTTGCACGCTGGGAACGACTGAATGAACATGAAGACATTTTTCCAAAGCTGCAATCTGTTACATACAAATGTATGCCAAACAGCAAACTGAATCCAGACTGCAACGTGAACTTCTCTTTGAGTGAGGTGTGTGGACCACATGAATCTCTATCAGTCTTTTGTAGCATTTGACTCAGAAAACTTCAATAGCTTCACTG
The DNA here is from genome assembly GCF_017590135.1 of Pyrgilauda ruficollis. Taxonomy (NCBI): domain Eukaryota; kingdom Metazoa; phylum Chordata; class Aves; order Passeriformes; family Passeridae; genus Pyrgilauda; species Pyrgilauda ruficollis. Next base: position 477,811 of record NW_024514210.1, read on the forward strand.
TGGGGTCTAAAAATCTGACAGTCAGTGCTGTACCTGGTCCAGCACACAGGCCATTATGTGACTGGGGACATGCCAGCCCCTCCTCTCCAGAGCAGTCCCCTCACATGAATTGCATGTACACACAACCTCATACTAGGCAAAGAATTTCATCCAAGCGGTATAAAATGTTTTTTTCTCTGTCTGGCAAGGTCTTAAATCTCTATTCCCAATATAAAAACAAACTCATGTAGCTTAGTGAAAGATTAGTAGGGATTTCTGCTCCCAGGAGTCTTCTCTGCCTGTTCTGGGAACATAATTTAAATACATAAACATATTGGAAGAGACTTTCTGAGAGCTGCTTCAAAGATCTGAATTTTTTAGGCAGTATTCAATCACTTGGTGCTTTTAGTTGAAGCTCTTTGGTCATTCATCAGAAAATACCAAATTTATCTGCAGTTTGTTATGTAAATCCATTCCAGACTATGTTCCACATTCTGCATCACAACCTTTAAATCTACCACTGCAGAGAAGAAAACACAAGCAAACATCTGGCATATTTTGTAACACTGAGCCTTCTTAAGCCCACAGCCTCTACTGTTAAATCAAAGTTTTCAGGCTTTCTAATGTTCTGCTTCTCAAACATACATTTCTGTCCTTGTCACAAGGCTAGCCTGTCATCTACAGGGGTATGCTGTCAACGATGACAGGAATTATAGGGCATGCAATCATCATCAGGTGGACTAACTTTAGACCTCAAACCATGTTTTAAATAAAGTATTATCTTGCATGGAGACAGACTAATAACTTTCTAAAATTATTTTCAGTTCTATTTTTTTATGATTCTCTAATCATCAAAGAGCTGGACTCCCTAAATATCCCTTTTGGACAAAATGTCCAGCTCACAGATAGCTAATTACATCATGCAATGGGTGAACACTGGCTGATGCGTAGGTTTATAGTAAACGGGATTACCTCAGGCTGACAGCTGGTCACTGTGGGGGTCTGCAGGGCTTCATTTTGGGCCCAGTGCTCTTCAGTGTCTTCATAAACAACTTGGACATAGGTATCAAAGGACTGTTAAGCAAGCTTGTCCATGATACTAAATTGGAAGGAGCTGATGTTTCTCTCAAAGGCAGGGAGGCTATGCTGAGAGACCTTGACGTATTAGAGAGATGTGCAATCAGCAACTGTGTGAAGCTTAACAGAGACAAGCGATGGATTCTGCTTCTGAGATGGGGTGACCCTGATTGTACAGACAGACGGGGGAATGAGATGTGGAAAGCAGTGCCAGGGAAAGGGACTCTGGGGGTCCTGATGAGAAGCTGGACATGAGTCAGCAGTGCCCTGGCAGCCAGAAGGGACATCCCTGTCCTGGGGACATCCCTGTCCTGGGGACATCCATCAGGCCAGCTGGGCAGGGGAGGGGATTGTCCTGCTCTGCTCTGCACTGGAGTGCTGTTTTGGGTGCCACAATAAAAGAAGGATATAAAGCTACTAGAGAGCATCCAAAGGAGGGCAACAAGGATGATGAAGGGCCTTGAGAGGAAGCCATGTGAGGAGCTGAGGTCACCTGGTCTGTTCAGCCTGCAGGAGACTGAGGGGAGACCTCATTGTAGTTACAGCTTCCTCATGAGGGGGAGAGGGGGGACAGGCACTGATCTCTGCTCTGCGACCAGTGACAGGACCTGAGAGAATGGCCTGAAGTTGTGTCAGGGAGGTTTAGGCTGGATACCAGCAAAAGGTTCTTCCCTTAGAGGGTGGCTGGGCACTTGAACAGCTCCCCAAGGAAAGGGTCACAGCACCAGGCCTGACATAGATCAAGAAGCATTTTGGAAAACACTCACAATCACATGGTGGTGCTCTTGGGGATGATCCTGTGTAGAGACAGGAGTTGGGCTTCCATGATCCTTCCACTGGGTCCCTTCCATTTCAAGATATTTTATGAATCTATGGTTCTCAATTGTTATTTCCATAATTTGACAGACTTCTCATAGAAAACTTGAAGGATTTATCTACATTTCAGGAACAGCTAACAAGTAGTTAACCTGAATTAATGATCACAGACCTTATCTGTATGCAGTGGACTTCTTTCAGTGTAGGACTCCAATCCTGCTTAATTATCTCACCTATTATCTGGATCCCTAGACCTAAGGAGAGGGTAAATGTCTTGTCAAAACTACCATCCCTCTTGTCAGGATGACTGATAGAATAACTGTACTAGCAAAAGTATGAATGCAATCATTCAGCATCCAGTTAAGTATATAGAAAGATTTGAGTTGAACTTATATGGCATTGAATCAGTAGAGCACACACTAACTGGATTAAAAAATATCTCACTGTCAGAGCCTAAATCTTGGCTGTTTAGAGCATTAGCATGTGCGACTCTTTGGGAAAACACTCTCCATGATAAAGGAGTGAACAAGAGCTGGGAGACATTTAGATCCATTTTTCTTAGGGTGCAAGAGCTCTCAATCCTGATACTCAAGAAGTTGGGTAGGGGAGCCAAGGCTTAGCCATCATCATCACAATAATCCCTTCAGCCCTTGTCTCCTCAACATTTGCACCTTCCATCCCATTTTACAATGCCTGGTGATCATCTCTGGAGGCCAAGGAATACATGGACCTGTTAGAGTGAGTTGAGAGAGATCACAGGCATGATCAGAGGGCTGGAGCACCCCCACTATGAAGACAGGCTGAGAGAGTTGGGATTGTTCAACCTGGAGAAGAGAAGTCTCTGGGAAGACCTCACTCTGGCCTTCCAGTACTTAAGCAGGCTTATAAAAGAGATGGAGATGCCTTTTTTACATAGGCAGATAGTGACAGAACAAGGGATAACCCTCTTAAACTGAGAGTTTAGATTCAATATTAGTAATAAATTCTTTACTGTGAAGATGGTGAGACACTGGAACAGATTGCTCAGGGAAGCTATGGATGTCCCACCCCTGGAAGTGTTCAAGGAATACAATCTAGAGAGTGGCATTCCTGCCTGTGGCAGGTGGATTTGAATTGGACAATCTTTAATGTTCCTTCCAACCCAAACCACACTCTGATTCCATGATGCCTTCCTCGTGTCTCTCAAATTCATATTTGTCTGAAAGATATTTTGCTAGAAAACAAAGTATTTGGCCTAGAACAAGTCTCTGGGGCTTGAAACAGGCTGTGTACAAACCTAAGTGGTGTAACATGAAGCTCATCTTTGCTTTTATTCAATCTTTTGAGTGAGTAGTGGATTGGGAATTCACTACTAATTATTTTTTCTACTATTTGTTTTCTAGATAGAGGGAAATGAGGCATCTTGAAGAAAAAGAGGAGGCAAATAGCTTATCTCTATTCATATCTCCTCTCAGTCCCTGCAGAATGACTTTTTCCCTCTGTGATCTAGTTTTACTTTTCATTTTCTTGATTCTAATCTCTAATTAAAGTGCCTGATTCTGAAAATGCCTATGAAGTAGAGAGGCAAACAGGAAGAGGCAGTACCTTGATGTAAAAACCACTTGGTTAATTTTCTCCTCTCACTATTCCTTCTAAAGCACCCTAAGCACATCCTATTTGGGAACACCCTTATTGCAGGGACCAACCATCCATCAGCCTCACTCAGTGCAAGGCAGTAAATAAAAGATTATCCATGGTCATTGGGCAGTTCATTTGAGAAATGGGAAAATACAAGACTGCCCACTAAGTATGCCCAATCTCCCTGTATTAACCTGTCTCTTTGTTTTAGGAGAGTGCAACCAGAGCTGTTCCATGTTCTGTGTTCCAAGATTACTCTTCAGCTTTGGGGAGCCTCAGGCCATCTATTAAGAGCCAGCTCATCTCTGTGAAAGTTCTGGTCTGGATTTGACACCAATTTAGTTTGATCACAAAGTTGCAGCAACTCTAACTTTGGACGCAGTCACACCAGTGTAGGGACCCTGTGGCAGCACTACTTATGCTGATTTTACACTAGAAAGATAGAACAGTACATGTATCTTTATGTGCTTTTCTTCTGCCTACATAAAGCCCTATTTCGGACTGTGAAGAACTGAGTAGACATCTTTGTCAAATACCTCAGGTTGCCAGTTTGTGAATCCATACTCTTCAAACATCCTTGAATGGAAAGTTACATCCAGTAAATCCAAAGAAACTGTGGGATAAAATACATTGGCCATAGAGACAATATTTTTCTCTACTCAGCTCATGTGCTGACAGTTGGAGCTGCACAAGAAAAGCCATCTCTGAAGCCTGTCAGAGGCACAATTGCTTTTGGAACATGAACTGAGGTGATGGCAAAGACCTGAGCTTGTATTTGTAGTCTTCTCATCAGCAAGGCAGAACACAAGCCCAACACCCACTAGTGGCTCTGAACCCTCACTGCAAGCTGTCAGTGTAGCCAGAAACCCAGAATATTTTTATTTTATGCAAAAATAAAAATAGAAAGACAGCTCCTCCTCATGGGAATAAAAATTAGTTCCAGCCAGGCAGCATAAATCCTGAATTGCAAATTACAATGACAATATTTCCTTGTTCAGAAGAGCCTGTCTCATGCCAAAGAAACACCGTTAGCATCAGAAAATCCCATCCAGATAAATCACTGGAGAAGACTGCAGAAGACTCCCTAGAGAAGCAAGGGAGAGGCTAGGGCCCTCTCTGTAAAGCAAGCGCTCACCACTCTGGAGTGGTGTCAACCCACAGTAAACAAGGGATCTTTTGTTTCAAAAAGTACACTTTAGGCAGCAGGACAAATGTGTTACTTGTATTTTGGCAGTGCTCCCAAATGCCTGCTGCACAGAGATTGGTGATATAATTATGGCCACAGCAGACCCAAAGATATCCCAGCCGTTTTGTGACTCTAGGATCATTTCCTCTGGGCTGGATTTATCTCACCTCACTTTAATCGTCTAAGAGACAACTAAAGTGAGGTGAGATAAATCCAGCTAGGTGCTCTGCCTCACTTGAGAGGAGGGATCACCCCTTCCAGAGAGCCACTTGGCTCCTCCCTTGAACAGAGGATGGATGGCCTCTGGATGCGCTGATCTCTCCTTGCTGACTAAAGAGGGAGCTGAGAGCAGAGACAGCTCTCAGCTGTTGGCTGCCTTCAGCAGGTTATGCTATGCCCTCTGTCCTCTATAAAAATGGGATAAGATTTCTGGCTCTCTTGCCACTTACCTGGCAACTCACTGAGTTAGAGCCTCCCTCCCCTTGCATCTCTGTGTTGCCATTGGCACAATGGACCCTGGTAGAACTAACTAACACTTTTGCACAACCCAGAAAGCGTACTGGTCTTGCGTAGTGTACGAAGTGTATGGAATTAAAACGACTAAATGAATAGGTTATGGAATCGGTTAAGCAGGGAGATTACCTTCCTTGAGCTTGTATCTCTCCTCTGCCACCTGGCTGGGAGGGCAGTGGGAAGGCACTGCTAAATTCCTGCACTCTCTCAGCACAGAGATTTGAGAACAATAAGATTTTGCTCTGCTGCACAAGGCAAGGACATCCTGAGCATTTCACACCATGCTTTTTTCCCCAAAAGCTGATTCTAATCTGCTTTTCAGAATAGCTGCTGCCTGCAGAATTAAAAAGAGTGTCAGGCCAATTTAGGCATCCTGGCAAACTAACAAGAACATTTCCAGACTCAGATGGAGTGAAAGTCAAAAGAAAAATGTAAATTTAAAAGGAAAATGAAATTTTGCCATATTGCAAGTTGAGCACAGTCCTTACCAGTATAAATGAAGACAACCCATCTGGTTCCATTGTCAGAGCACAGAAAAAGACATAAGAATAAAGACATATTTGGGATGATACCAAAAGTTCCTGTAGCTAGTCTAGCCAAGTATTTTAAACCAACATGTGGCAATTGTTTAAATTGAGAAGGTCAGCAAATACAGGTCTGTCCCCTTGTATGTACTCAGCTCCCCAGAACTCACAGCTATCAGCTTACTGAATCAGGTGGTTTATCCCTCCAACAGCAAACTGGTCCTCCCTAAATCTATCTAAACTGTTTTGAAATCATGGATATTTCTGTTCTCCCAACCACAAAGGAAGAAAGAATAGTTCAGCAATTCCATTACATATCACATTATCGTGTTTTAAATTTGGTTTAGTCCTACAGTAATTGCTGTCTATGGCTATGTATTTCTGAATGTTCATGTCCTGGAATGGAAAGGCTTAATCCCTGTATTGAGTCAAATCTCAATTTATTGCTATGAAATTAGGTGAGTCCTTGCTATGAGATGCAATCAGTGTCTCAGAGGATTGTCTGAATTTATCTCAGAGCACTGATAAATATTTTAAATCTCTCAGTGATTCTTTTGCATTTAATACTTACAAGAACCATACCCCACTGCAAATAGGTCCTTGTACTTTGGATTCCTGTAATGAGAAAATATATATAAGATGGCATTCATTATTAACCATGTAGCTCCACAGCAATAAACAGTGTTTCACACATCAACTTCAGAGTTCATTCTCACAGGACTCCCCTCAGTCTGAGGGTTCTGCCCTTTGACCATATGCACTAATAAAGTTTGTGAGTAACTTGTCCAAACTCATGATGCACAAAAAAGCAGAACATTAGAAGATCAAAACAGTAGATGAAAAAGATAAAAAGACAGACATGTCAATCTCCAGCACTTCTTGGTTTATCCATTTCATAATTGTGGGAAGTTTACTTTTAAAAATTAGATCTTTGAGGAAAGTGAAAAGATAGGAATATATTGGTTTCCATCTTTCAGTGGCAAGAATTAAAGAGTTTCTAAATAAATAAACTCACTTTCCCTACCTGTTATTAAATTATGAGAGATGCTTCCAGAGACAGCTATCAGTTCATAAATTCATGTCACAACCACAAATCAGGAAGGGAAATTCCCTTCTGACCCAGCTGGTGGTCATTGTATTTCCTGTGGCAAACACTGGCAATAAGCAGTTAGCCATCTACTATGTCTTATAAAGTCCCTTTACTTGAAAAACATCTACTCTCTCTACAATTTCTTCTGTGGGTGGTAGATTGCTGTAGATAGGATTTCCATGGGACAAAGATCAGTACTGTTGTTATCCCTGAACTCACATAGCACAACCAGTGGGTAACAATTCCATGAAATTAATGTGGAAATTATCTATGAGTATTGTCTCTGACTTGCTACTGTGAATTGGTAGAATAAACCACTTCTCTTTTCATTTCTCCTTTTGCATTTGGGCTAATACCTAGGCATCCTAATGCTATTGTTCTTTTCACTAAATGCACCATCACTGCTAAAAATGAGAGAATAAAAATTGAATTAGAAAAGCTTATTCCATAAAGCAATTTGGAGTAATTCTTCCAATTTCAGAGCCATCTTTCTCTTATCATTTCCTGGGGACAAATTTAATAGCAGTATAAACTACCTATTAAAGATGCCTTTTCTCCCAATTTTGCTTCCCATTTTTACTGTTATCTGTAATTTTCACACAACTGCATGCTTGATACTCTCTTACATAATACCACAGTGGCTTGAAAGGCAGAACATGGCAATCCTGCTCTGTCTCTCCATAGATTCTCCTTGTCAAGGCACAAACGTGCTCACACAAACAAGTAAGAGGAGGCCTAACTGCAGGGGAGCAGAGGGCAGGGTCTGACTAGGTATGTCTCATGCTCAATGCACGAACCAAGCCAGTTCTGAGGAGCATCAAGCATGTTAAAAAGTGAAAGGACTTATTTGTGTTGGTGATAAGTGGGGGTTTTTTCACAGTCATAACCATAGCAATAATATTTCAGAACAAAAGAGAGTAGATTGCAAGTATCAGTGATCATTTTTGGACTGATCAAAATATGTGAAAGTGGACTGCAGGGCAAATGCCTATTGCACTGAACTGTGCAAGATCCCAATACACAAATATCTCTCTTGCCTGGAGGGGAAGCCCTTGTGTGAGGAGTGGCTCAGGTTGCTTGATCTGCTCAGCCTGGAGAACAGGAGACTGAGAGGAGACCTCACTGCACTTAAAATGTCATTGTGAGGAGGAGGGGCAGACACTGATCTCTTCTCTGTGATGAGCAGTGACAGAAGCCAAGGGAATGGCATCAAGCTGCATCAGGAGAGAGCTACATTCAATCTTACAAAAAGGTTCTTCACCCAGAGGGTGGTTGGGCACAAGAACAGGCTCCCCAGGGAAGTGGTCACAGCACCAAGCCTGACAGAGTTCAAGTGTTTGGTCAACACTCAAGTACGTAGCAGGATTTTTGGGGCTGTCCTATGCATGGCTCATTCCTACAGCATACTGTCCAAAGATATGACACATCTATCCCAGCTTTTCCAAGAAAGGACTCTTCTTTGCCCTGTTAACCACACTCACTTTCCCCGGTGCTGCACAGAGCTTGCTCTGCCTTCAGTTTCTGCTGAAGGGCACAAGCCTGTCACATTCAGCCTTACACAATCTTCTCTGTAACCAGAAGCACCAGGCACGTTTCAGTGCTGCCCAAGCAGCTGGCTGTAATAAATCAAACCCGTGTTCCCAGAGAAATCAGCCCTGTCTCCTAAGATCCCTTTACATTCCATTCTACTCCCCTGCCCAACAGTCGAGATTAAATTTGGAATGACTTACCAGGAGATGGCAGTCACTGCAAGTTTCTTGGTTTTTTCATACTGAAACTTCCAGAGTGGGAGGAGGGTTCCTTTCTGGCCTCTGAATTCATCGGATGCATCCTCAAAATATTTAAAATCTAAACAAAACAAAACAAGAAAAAAAATCAAGGAAAAGGCCCCAGTATATAAATCCAAAATAAATCTGCACAGTTGAGTGTCAGGGAAGCTTTAAAAGACAATCTGTTATCCTCACAGCCTCTGCACAACCCGACTGTTAGTGTAAAATCTATCTCAGTTCTTAAGTCCCAACTCCAAACCAGCAACTCAGCCCTTTAAATGCATTTTAACAAGTCCTTTCACACATAGGAAAAATAAAAATCAAACTGATGATCAGCAGACAAAGAATTAACAAGAAAATAGAAGCCCTGAGCAAGGTGCGACCTCAGGCCACTTCCAGACACGGCCCTTCAGGAGAAAGCTGAGCAGAGACAGCAGAACGACTCTTGTGAAATGACATCAAGACTATATCATGAAATGACATCAAAAGTACATTGCCATGGCTGGTATGTGAGCAGGGATCACTCTGCTCTGGCTGCTGTCACTAGCACCTGCATCCAGGAGTGAAGGCAGTGCTCACCAGACCTGCTGTCCCCAGCCAGCTCAGAGCAGGGCTAATGTGGCATGGTCTTTGCATGCCCATGGTCTGATGTACTATTTGCCTTGTGTGAGTCAGCAGGTTCCTAGACCTGCTCATTTTACTTCTGTTTTCCTATTCTGTTCTGTCCTGTCCTTGCTGTGGCTGTAGGTACTTATCTGCTTGAGACTTGAGTTAGAAGCACCTCTCAGTGGACCATACCTTGTGCAATGTCATCATATGTGTTCAGGTTCACCATCCGCTCCGCTATTTTAGCAGCCTTTGCAACCTTGCTTAGAGAATCAACGTGCTGAAGAGAAAAGAAAGGAAGACAAAATGTATTTCCTGTCTGTTTACAGGTGTCTCAGACCTCATGTGACTGAAAAATTTGAGTCCTTTGATCTTGAATATAGATTAATTTGAAATGTGTCATACCAGAACCCAATATACAGACACTTGAAAAAATGTAATTGCTTTATTATGAATTTAGCAAGATGCCATCCACAACTGAGCTGCAGTAACTTCAGGGTTTGTTCCTGATTTAGCTCAATACAGGTACTTACGTATAAAGGTAGACAAGAGTCTTGTCTTTCAAGGTAAGTCCTGACAGGATGACCAAAAAGGACACAGATGAGTCCTACCCCATCTCACTGTGTAAGAGTTCATCAGATTTGGTGATGAAATCAGAGGGGTTTGGTCATGCAGGAGCACTCTTTCATCTCTACCTGGAGAGCTCTAAGGTCTCATGTATTAAGTAAACATCACAGGATTTAGGAGTCCTTCAGTCAATTACTGGGTAATTCCAACTTGATCCATTCACACATCCATGGACAAGTGGAGAAAAGAGAGCCCAGCAGGGGCTCTTTGTCTGTTAGCAGGTGGCTGATTCATATGCTTATCTGACAGAGCCCTGTGGCTGATCACCATGTCTTACTAAACTCCATTCTCAACTATTTTTTGTGAGTGTGCTCTCTATACTCTGTGTATGTGAGACCACTAATGAAATCCAAACTGGACTAACTAGAAAGAAGGACAAGAAGTCAGGGTGCTAGCACTGGGAGGGACAAAGCTTGAAAGTCCAAGTGCTGACCATACAAGTATGTCATCACAGTTCTGTGCAATGATGTCAGAATGCCAAGGCAAACACAAAGTGCTCTGAGAGCTTGCTGCTCCATGTACCTGAATCCCCATCCACCACTCCTGCCCCAAAGCCCCAGCAGTGTTTCAAAGCCTTTAATCTTCAAGCCCCTGCTATGAACTGATGGCTGCCAGCACAGTAAGATTTCCTTCATAGTGACAAACACTGGGAAGAAGCATGCCAACCTTGCACAGCTCAGAGAGTGCCCTGAATATGAAAAGAAAAAGTGAAATGGGTTGACCAAACTACACCACACAGTCACAGTCAGAAACAGGAACATGACTTCAGGTTAAATCTGTCCCTCTGCTTCTTTTCTGGGCTCTGAAGAGACTGAAGGGAGATTGAGTCTCATTCAAACAGCACAAAATTAATAGGGCTACACAGAGATGAGAGGACAAAAGACAAAAAAATTCTATAAACTGTTAAATTTTTTACAAATCTGTGGTTTGCTTACACACACATGTGTGCAGTCCACTTTTCCCAGACTAGAAAAAATTAAGTAGAACTTGAAACCAAGTTCAGAGAAAGGCAGCAGATCAAGGCAGGGGATTCTGCCCCTTGGTTCCACTGTGGCGAGACCCACCCAGAGCATCCAGCTCTAGACTCCCAGCACAGGAATGCCATGGAACTGCTGGAGTGAGTGCAGAGGAGGCCATGAATAGGATCAGGGGCTGGAGCTCCTCTCTTATGGAGACGGGCTAAGAGAATTGGGGTTGTTCAGCCTGGAGAAATGTCTGGGGAGACCTTAAAGCACCTTTCAGTCCCTAAAGGGAACCTACAGGAAATATAGGGATGGACTATTTATCAGGAAGTATAGTGACAGTGTTTTAAAATGAAAGAGGGTAGATTCGGATCAAATATTAGGAAAAAATTCTGTACTGTGAATGTGTTGAGGCACTGGCACAGGTTGTCCAGAGAAACTGTGGATGTCCCAGCCCTGGAAGTGTTCAAGAACGGATTGTACAGGGCTTTGTGCAGCCTGGTCGAGAGGAAGGTGTCCCTCCCAAGGTGATAATGGTCAGAATGAGATGATCTTTAAGGCCCTTTCCAACCCAAATCATTCTATTTATTTATGATATGATTCCACAAATTTTATTGTAGGGGAGTGTCAGTGGAAAGCAGGCTAAAAATTAAAAAGAAATAAAAACCAAAACAACCTTGTAAATGCAGAAGCAATATATTATTAAATTTGGTTTTTTCTGCAAAGCAAAAAACTCTCCAGATGAATCAAAAAAAATTTAAGTCAGCTTTTCTGTCAGGTAGCTATCCTGTTAATAACATATCTGTGACTACATTTATGACATTATAAGTGGATGAGAGTAAGTTATTTTCTCTGTGTATACTGTCCTGTTTGAGATTTTATTTATTCTGTATGCTGCTGAAATAAATCTTCAGAGGAAGTGCAAGGCCTAATTTCTCCTTCTTTAAAAAAAAATTCTTTTTGAAACACACTTTTCCACCTTAGGCCAATTCTGAGCCAGCTAGCCAAGTACAAGGAGAGCTCATAGGATAACACGTTTGCTTTGTTTATTTCTGTGCATAAGTTATTTTCAGAACAGCAATAATGTTAATTGAATCATATGTAAAATGGATAATGGGCTAATACTTGGGAAAAAAATGTCTTGGTCTTGCTCTGTAATTCCACTAACTGCCTCATACTTGCCTTTCAGCTGCTGGCCAGTTGCAATGTGTGTCTCCCATAAACTGAAGCATGAAAAAAAGCTTCTACGGGTGTTAACTGCATATCCAGGAGACAAATCTCACCCTGAAATCAGTGCAATATCCACTCATACCTCTAGCAATATATATACTGTGACTAGAAGAGCCCCTGGTTTGCAAAGAAAGAAGCACTGTACAGGGCTGCTGTCATTTGTTGCCCAGCCAACATGTGAATGCAAACACCAACTGTAAATCCCAAATAAAGTTCCCTAACTCATGTCACGTCAAGCAGTTATTAAATTCCATAACTGTACTCATCTCTTCATTTTAATTCTGATAAACTGCAAACAGAAAATTGAAGACAGGGAAGCTAGCAACAACTCTTGCACTCTTTGGGATGACCAGGAACAGGTGAACAATAATGTGAAAGTTAATTGCATTCTAAATTCACCTGCTACATGAAAAATGATAGCAGCCATCATCTAAGAGCTTCCAAGTGCTATTTGTGACCCTGCAGGCTGTCTCACCGGGCACATCTCAGACAGGGATAATGCTACTGTGAGACAGACAAATGAGACAGAACTTCACATGATTCAGGAATGCACATTTCTCTGTTAAATATAAATTTTGTTTGGACTTCTTAAGGCAATGATCAACCACCTCCCACTGCAGAAAATTCTTGCTTTAATTTCCTATTTTAATTAATTTAATTTATATTTTATATTTATATTCCTAATTGGTTGACATCATCAGTATCTCTGTTGTTACTCTCCTCTTCCTTAGTAATTCTCTCTCTCTGTCTGTTATCCAAATCAGAGTCCCTACCTACCTTTGCATTAACAGACAAACATGATAAGATTTTCTAGTGTTGTATATTCAAGCTTTCGATTTCTTATGATATTTTCCATATCTATGCAAGTTTGCAATCATTGAAAAGCGATGAACAAAATCACATATCCCTGTCTATTCCTGAAAAGGTATCAGCCCACCTTACACAACATAAATATCTTCTCTGCTACTCATCACAGGGTAAATTCCAACAGTGGACTTGTCTCTCATAGCCACACCACAACTCCCCAACCAACGTGGAGTTGCTGGAGAAACACACTCATGTTTCTCTCTGTTATTACAGACCATAAGCCTGCTCCTTACCAAAGATTGTTTCGATACTCCAAAATGAAATCTTCCACTCCACCAGTCCCTCCCAAGCTGTACTAACAACTTTTCTGGTCTATCTAATAATTGCCTAATAGCACTACAGCAATAGTTTACAGAATTCCAGCTAGACTACCTTTCCTCTGCTTTGCTTGTTCAAGAAAAACACAACTTGCTTTTCATTAAAGAAAGAGATGAGATTATTTGGACACAGTCTGCCTTTGGTAAATATGTGCTATTTTATTCCATTTCATATTTAATTCCTGTTCTGTATTTTTTTCCTCCTTATTAATTCTGTTGCCTCATGTGCTGGTAAAGGTCAGACTAAAGGTATAGCTTTTACCTCTCTTGCAACAACATGTCCTTGTTATGGTCCAATCACATTGCTCCACCCCTCTTTGCATAGATTCATTCAAAGTCCTTAATGCCAGACTTGTGGTTTCATGCCTTGCCATCTAAGGGTGAGAGGAGCCTGCACTAATTACATTAAGCACTTTGCATTTTCCTTCTGCCTCAAATACTGTCATTTCTAAGTTCATTCAAAAACAGGAGGGTTATGGATCAGACCAAGCATGTCTCTGGGTCAGAACTGTGGAATCACAGAATCATTTGGGTTGAAAAAGACCTTTACCTTTAAAGATAATCGAGTATCCTCCCTGTAATCAGAGCTGTAAACAGATGGTATAGGAACAGAAAGAGCAGGAGAGGCAGATACAAGACTTCTGCCTAGTAATCTCTATATCTTCCAGATATCTTCAGCTCAGAAAATTTAATATCATTCCACTTTGGTATTCTGTGTTATCCATGGTCTGTGTACTGCCTTAACTAAATACTGAGGAAAAGTTCCAAAAGTTCTATCACTGCTATTAGACGTAGCACACACTTTCCCCTCTAGTTCCATTTGAGTGAGAAGCACATGGAGAGATTTCTAGAAGTACTTCATTACAGTCTCCAGTCAAATGCTTTCAATTATTCCAATTTCTATTCCATCATACATCTTCTTTATAAAATTCTCACTCTTCCTTCTGTTGAAATTCTTGGTTATCTCCCTTCCTTTCCTGTTGGCTGCCTCTGTTGTCTGTTTTGCTAAACCACATCTTTCTTGCTTTTCCTAGCAAGAAAGCTGCAATGCATAGCTTCATTTTACTTCTCTTCCCCTAGTGAGAAGCTTCTGTCAAGAACTGTCAAGGCTCTCCTCTCCTCCCCTCCCCTCTTTTCTTCTCTGCTTTTCTCTTCCAGTCATGCACTTCTTTGACTCTTATTCAGTACCAGTACTGTTTTCTCTCCCTTTTCATTCACTACATTTTAAAATCCTCATCTAACTCACCATAATCTCCAGCTGTGGCTCTAGTTCTTGGATCTTTTCTTTCATGGCCTCCTACCATAGCAACAGCTTCCATGAGAGACCCACCTGTGATAATAGCCACTCATTTTATCTTCTTCTTTCCCTTGGGTTAAATCTGGTGCTATCTCAGTAGCTATCATAGTTTTTCTTGCTAATATCTAGCCTGACCAAAACAATGGTGGAAATTAATTGTGGCTTCTAGCCATTGCAGCTTGATCCATATCAGCCATGTCTCCTGCTTGATGTCCCTTCAGCAATGACCAAGCACAGTTTGGCCTCAAAAAGCACTCAGCTGGAAAAGCTCTGTTTCAATTAGCATGGTGTAACATATGTAATGTGTGAGTTAGCAGCTCCACAAAACCTACTTCTCTATTTCCTGACTTGAGGCCAGAAATACAAATTCTGATGCCATCAGCCTTTAATTTCTGTATACTTACATCTGAACAGACATAACGACTGTTTTAAGTCTGATTTGAGCCTTGGAGTACTTCAGGTTGCATTTTTTCCAGTTAATGAGTGAAGAATTCATCAGGTTTTTCATACACTCCACGTTGGTTGATCAGCCTCACAGAGAACCTCAGTTTGGGACACTAGCCCCGCATAAAGAAGCTTTTCATTTCACTTATTCAGTGCATTGACTTTTTGGCTTCCCTTCAAGACCCCTGGAAAGTGTTAAGCATGAAAAGCAAAACACCAAAGGGACAGATAACATGAGTGACTGGATTTCAATTTCCCACTGCTGTCAGCAGAGTGGGCAGCAGGTGCTTTGCAATACATTTTCACTTTATTTTCATCTAGCTTTTAGCAGTCCACCCTTTAAGCCTATAATTGCAACGTTGACTTGAGGCTGAATGTTCCAAAACATACTCAGGTGACAGGTTTACTGGTTTTCAAAAGGATTGTGAATTTCCATGGCACAATTCACAGGAAGAAGCCTATCAGAACATGTTCCTGGTTTGTTTATACTGTAAGGTTTATGCTGGCACAGTGCTGCTTCGTGGCTAAACCAGCCAAATCCTCTGTAGTTATATTGGCCATATGGTAGGAAAGAGCTAAAGCCAGTTTCAGGAGTTAGCTCTTATTACACACACACACACACAGATATACATACACACACATACACATATCTATCTATCTACCTCTATCTATGTCTATATCTAATGTTGATATGTCTACACCTATTCTAGGAGAAAGTTATGAACTGATTTCCATGATTCTGTATTATAATTCTCAGAGTATCTTGCTCTAGTCATTAAAGAAATTATTTCTAAATTGTTTACCTTAGACTGGGGAAGAAAGAACCAGCCTGTTAAACCATAACAGAAGCTTCCTGAACCCCTTGAAAACATTTTGGAACATGAAGAAGATTTTTCAGGGTTGCCATATTGTCCTATATATCATACACTTGGGGTTTGAAGTGGGATAATATTTTTAAGATGGGGATACGGTCACTTTGATAGAAGGAACTGTTGTTCCCACAAGGCACTCCTAGGTTACTCCTGACTCTGGATTAGGAGTCAGTATCACCCTCACAGCAAGGTCACAGCAACAGCTCAGGGCATGGCAGGTGTTAGGACACCTGATATTCTGAGATGCATATGACTTAGGTATCTATAATTAGAAAATGTATAAATTGTAATGATATAAAATCATTAAAAGTTAAAATTTAAAAATTGTGAGAAGTATTTTACTACAGTGCTGTATTTTGAAATAATCCTAAATTGCAGTGCCTTTCAGATTGAAACATTGTAGGTAAAACCATCATCCCTTACAATTCTTTGAAAAATCAGAGGGTGTTTCTACCTATTCCGTTCTTTTATCTCTCACACAATAATAAAAAATGTGAAACAAACACAGTGCAGAAAAACCAAAAGCTACATCTCTCACTTGGAAATGAGGTTTGAAAATAAGATTACTCAAAATCCAAATCCTGTTTTATACAGCACAACAGAAATCCTATTTTGAGAATTCAATTTCTAACAAAAACTAACTCGTGCATTTTCTAAAGGTGTTATTTGCCTACTAAGACAACAAGCTACACAGCCAGCATGATTTATTTTCACCTGACTTCCTCTACAAATGCACCCACCAGCACTTTGAACAATCTTTTTCCCCACATTATGAAACATACCAGTGGCTCCACATAGGATAACTTTCTTCCAGATTTCATATCTTCTTTCTTTACTGCTACAGGTTTTGCTTTTTCTTTCTCTTTTGCTTTTTCCATTCTCTCAAGTTCCTCCACGTAGGCATCATAGATAAACCACTGAGAGACAGACAGAGGCAGGATTTATCAAGACCTGATCATATTCCTGAGAATAGCCAGCTACACCATCACAAAAAATATGATAGTCATCACAACAGTACCACTGCTGCTGGAAATAGCTGAACATCTGTCTTCTTATGCAAAAAGTGAAGAGTTGAGGTCCAGGATTTTTCAAGAATTATGGAGCATGTCTTATTTTAAGAACACATTACAGAGTGCTCCTGTATTTCTTTCCTCCAACAAGCTACCTGCTCCTTTGACTCTGTCTGTACCTTTATTTTTGCAGGACTTTGTTTTTGGCTAATTTACCAGTGTTTAACAGGAAACATGCATTAAACATTTGCTTTATGACATTTCTTATGTGGTGTTGGAAAATTAAATTGTAGTTGCTTAACACAATTTAAATTTGGACTCCAACTCTGCAGCATATGATTAAAGGGAAACTGAGAGCAGTTTTCCATCTTCTGCTATGCCACATGCCACACATGCCTTACTTGAGTAGATCCAAAAGTAACTTATCTTAAGAATTATTCATTAGTATTGAAATCCTAGTATTGTATCTGAAGCAGCTATATTCCTTTCAGGACAAAACAAAAGGCAATCTGACACATTAGCTTAGGATGGGGAGTATGATTCAAATATAGAATATAGACTAGAACATTGAAATAAAGGTAGCAGAACTCCTTGTTTGGGGNTGGGGGGGTGGGACCAAACTGTATTGTGTTGTAAATTTGCAGAAATGAGATGGAAAGATGTTCCAAACATCAGGGAAAGGACAAAGAAGATGAAACAAGTATGAGAAGGAGTAGAACAGAAAGGTTTGGAATAGGGAATTGTGAGCATAAGAAAGAACATAAAGGAAAAAAGACCCGAGGGGAAAAAAGAGTTTATATAAAATCACTATTTTAGACCCACTGAAAATTTCAACAATATAAAAAGAAATCAAAGGAAAACCTTTCCTCTTAGCTTTCAAACATTTAATGCAAAATCTTAATCAGGGGCTAAT
Source organism: Pyrgilauda ruficollis (assembly GCF_017590135.1). Classification (NCBI taxonomy): domain Eukaryota; kingdom Metazoa; phylum Chordata; class Aves; order Passeriformes; family Passeridae; genus Pyrgilauda; species Pyrgilauda ruficollis. The sequence goes on from NW_024514210.1 coordinate 495,527, forward strand.
TATCTTAAAGATCTCTGTTCTAAGTCTCAGGACACCTCATTGTAAGGAAAAAAAATGGAAGAAAACTCCAGCTGGAGGGAGGGAAGATCTCTGGCAAATTACTCTGTAATTTCAGGTTCAGGAATAGAATAGATTATAGTTTTTAACCTGACAGAGGTACCTCCACTCCCCTTCCTATCATTTTCCCATGCCAGCATTTTTTAAATTGCTACAATTATGTTATGCGTCTTCTCCCATTCCTCTACTCACTGGTAACAAAATGGTGTTTTCAATGACAGTTTGATACACTAGTTTGAAACAATGTTTATATCTGTGACAAACACAATTACATTTTGCAAATATCTGAGAATTAATCAGCAGAATTGGCTGATTCCCTTTCCTCTGAAAGCTGTAACATATTTCTTGTGTGGAATTTCAACCAAAATATTTTATTTTACATTTTTAAGGGATACAGAAAATGCTACAGAGCCTTTCACCAAGAATAGATAGGCACATTTCTGCTACATAAAGCAGAGTTAAGTCTCTTGCAACAGGTCTTCCACGTTCCTTATGCTGTAGTTCTCACTTGGTTCATCTTCAGGCTTTAGAAACCTGCTTGTGCATACTGCTAAACATTAGTCAGAGTAAAAACCCAAGAGCCACATATGCCAAATTCCTAACAATACTCCAAGAGAGAGCTACATCCCTAGAGGAGCCAGTACCCTGCAGGCTGCAGCCTACCTCTTGCTGAATCCAAAACTATTCTCACCCTGTGGTTTCCCTGCTCCAAATCACTTAAGACTCTCTAAAGCAGATAGGTCAGGGTGGCTGGCAAAAAATAAACCAGTGAAAAGCATCTAAACTGAGAGACTTAACCTTAGAAATATAAACAATGAGCAAGTTCACCCATTAAGGCAGAAGAGAGGGTCATACTAGTTTGCTGTCAGAGTCAAATGGGAGACCAAAGCCACAGTAAAGGAATTCGTTCCACTGCAAGGAATGCAAACACAATAATTTGGTTTAAACTTTCTCACACCTCAATTTCCAAAATATAGTCTAAACAACTTTAAAGATAAAAAGGAGATAGATATAGATTTACCTGGTTAACATTGGCTGAGAAAGTTTCAAAAGGTGCAGGGTCAGTTTGCAATCCTCTCTCCTGGAAAAGAAAAAAGCTTGAAGAAGCATAATCTCAGCATTGAAGCCTCTGCAGTGCCACACTCTAGTTGTGGATACAGTCTGCATGAATAACTTGATATCCAAATGACTCCTAGGGCACTGTACAAATCAGTTATGACATCCTACCAAATTTGAAAAGTTTATCCTATATATTAAAAAGCCACCTGGATACAACAATCAGAACAAAAGAATTGAACAGAGTCAATTCATCTGATGCTACTGAAATAATATACCATCCTTACATCAACATTCTGAAATAAATTAATATATTTCTGTGAAACGTTCCCTTAAAAGAACAGCATCTTCTTTCAAAAAACTATTGTGTCAGAAACATTTTAAGAAGCTGCCTGTAGCATTTCACTGACCTCTGAAATGAATATATCTCAGAGGTGGAAACTGCACATCCAGTTTAGCACATAGCAGTACTATGCAGCTATTTAAGGTCTATATTCTGCTTTCAAAGGCAAAATCATACAGAGATACACAAGCTTCTCCAATATAATCATTGGGAAGAAGAGAATATTCAGATCTCGGAACAAAGAATCAAGAAATTCCATGGCTTCCACTGGGATTTTTGAAAGATGCAGAATCTTAGCTCAAATTTCATAGCAAGCACCCCACTGCTGGGCAAACTCTCCTGAGATCTGTCTACAGCAGCACCGTAACTCATATATCTCTCCAAGTCCTTCATATGTAAAGACATCTAACCCTAGGTGTAATGGCTATAAGACAATAGGCTCTTTGGGGAAATATACACTCCAATTGTAGCAAGGGAAACAAAATAATTTTCTGGAACTTGTATACCTGGTGTAGGAAACTCCATTTTGAGCACTCTGTCAGGAGCCAACACCACTACGATTGCTCAGTGAGAAGGCCCCATGAAAACATGCTCACAGGGGATGGCTGTAGGTTCAGCAAAAAGCTTAGTGAAGGAACATAAGGGTTTGGGTCTGTACTTACTGGAAAGTGCATGCAGAGTGGGAGGGAGATATACCATGTACAAGAAGTACAGATTTGTCACACTTACATAAGTTTGTTACTCTAGTACCCAAGCTTAATACAAGCCCAAAAACATTTGTCCTTTTAATGTATGGAAATGATATCTTATCTACTATATCTCTGCTCCATTAATAAGAATTGAAGTACAAGACCATAAAAGTGCACAGTGACAAACAGAAATTGCTTTCACACATTCCAAGTACTCAGCTGCTACCCTAACATTGCTCCATACTTTTTTCAGATGAGAAAATAGACATGAGAAATATATCCAAGTAGAGGCTTAAGGATTTACAGTAGCATCAAAACTTTTTGTAGGTTGTCCAAGAGTTCACGAGGCAAGAAATTTTCTGTCTCCATTGTCATTACATCAAATGTTTTACAATAGTACAACCACTATACCCTTTTTCCTAATAGTATTGACAGATCACAGGATATGACAAAAACTACATGCCCTCCCAAAGGAAAGATCCTCCAAGTCACTGAAGGAAACAGCAACATACCCGCAGAGGATTGTGGTATGTAGTTGAACCTCTCTCAATGAAGTTGAACTGGTTTGCAAGCTTCCTTTCTGGTGCTTTTGGGGGAGGAGGCTCTTCAGCCTCTGCTGCCTCAGTTGCTTCAGCTTCTTGTTCCCCTTCTCCCTCTCCTTCTCCTCCTCCCTCTCCCTCTCCCTCTCCTTCAGCCTGCAAGAAAGTACAGCAGTAACTTCACCCTGAAGGAATCAGTTGTCTCCTTCCTTCTTCTCAGACTGCTGGTTTCTGCTGCCTAGTGAAGGAGACTGCTACTGAAGATTGAATATTTAACATGTAAATTGGGAGACTTCCAGCACTCAGATCAATGAGATTTTGAAATTATACCTGCATGAGAATATATACATTCAGGAACTGAAATTACTTTAAAATCTGACATAAGAGAGATACCTGACACGAGAGAGATAATATAGCACAGCTGCCTTTGGTAAAATGGATTCAGGGACCAGAAGATTTTGTTATTAGAGTCCCATTACCCTGTGTTTTCATTTCCTTGCTAGACAACAAGTTTCACCTGAAACTCTGACACTGTGGATTCTAACACTGTGTGGATAAGAACAAACATTCACAGGCACTCTTTTCCTATCAGCCTTTAAAACAAGCCACTACTTCTTTCATTCAGTTACTCCTGCTGCTTTCTCTACAGATTTTTTGGTTTTGTTTTTCCTGGATATACTGTCCAGGAAGATTCCAGATCCCAGCAGATTATACTTTATTTTGATATAATATCTGGATAAAGACAGATCTGGTATGATCCCCCTACTCGCCTTCTACATCTAAAAAATGGATGCCCAGGAGAACCTGCAGGTTCTCACCTACAGTACTGACATCTCAGACATAAAATAATCAATTACAGAAGCAAACCAATTTTATAGTAATGTAATTTAAAAGCTAATACTAAAAATAAAACAGACAGCTCTTAGCTGGCTGTAGAGAATTACCTCAGCTTCTTCTGTGGGTTCTTCAACTTCAGCCTCTGCCCCTTCAGTTGCCTCTTCAGTTGCCTCCACAGGAGCCTGTTCCTCCTCAACAGGAATCTCTTCTGATGACAGAAAGGATACATGCATGGGCCCTGAATAATGGGGTATCTTATCCAATATTCTACAGACCTCTGTCTTCTGGAGCATTGATATATATATGTATCCTTTCCTAATGCTGTATCATTAGACAACACAGTAACAAATCCCCACTTTGGAGAACAATTGTTTGCTCAAAGCCACAAAAGGCCACAAGGGTATTTCTAGCATTCATCTGCAGTACTTCTGGATGAACTGAAATAAAAAATAAATATTTTGACTCAGAGCAAACTTCTGTAACCCATTTCTGATCTGAGTAAATCTGTTTCAGGGCATCCCTTCAGCTCCAGACCTTTCTATCCTCCAGAATTGTCTGCAGTTATTCACAACTACTAAGAATGTTTTCAAGACACACAGAAGTTACAACACAGTTGTTCTTATTTATATGGATAAAAATTAATATACTAGTCTTGTTTGGCTATGATGGATGTCTACATTCCGATGATGGCCTTGACTGTGCAGCCATGCTAGCATAGAGCAACTTGAAACTAATTGGTTTGGAATCTACAAAAAGCACTGCCAAAAATCCATGATTTCATGGCATTGAATATCCCGTTAAACACTTTGCCCTACTTCAAATCATCATACATAGCTTGTTAAGTGTAAAATAAAGGAGGCACTGACCCTCAGAAGCTCCAAGCACAAACTATTCTCAGCAGCTTACCCAGCATTACCATTGTGCCTGATGTTACCACCTTGAGAGAACACTCATTTAAACAGAAATTCTCCCTCCACAAATAGCAGAAATACAATAAAATCACTAGGCAGTACATCCTTTCTGCTGAAAATTCAAACGTAGAATTCTTTACTAACAACAGAGCTTTCAGTCTCTGGTTAATGTATCTTTTTGTCAGAACACTTAAGAATGTTGATAGTAGCTCAGATCAAAGGTCCAAGTAGTTCAGGGGTTTGTATCTCACATTGTCTGAAAGTAGATGTGTTGGTAAGAAATCAAGAATTGGTCATGCATGTTATAGTTTCCTGAAAAATTACCCAGATTCCAAATATTTCTCCTTTAATACTTTAAATCATGTCTGAAACTTTCAAAATAGTCTAGGTAGTTTAGACATGTATGTCCAACTAATGGTAGTGAAAGATGCTTAAAAGACACTAAGTAACTTTGAAAATTTCACTGTTAGCATTCAAATGACTCAAAAAACACACACCATTTTCTAGACTGCAGCAAACACCTGGCTGATTATTTTTCAAATTTTGATTGCAAACAGGCATGCAAGCCAACGTAGGAGCTGTTTAATTCTATGGTAATGCAGCATGATCATTCCATCATGTTGAATAAGAGGAACCAGTGCCTATCTAAAAATTATTGTGATATCAGACAATAAAGCTACCTGCTTCAGTGCTTGATCTGATACTCTGGCGTCTGCCTTCATCTGAATCTTTGTGTATCAAGTATCCATTCAAAGAGAAGTGAATGGCTGTATGATCCATATCGTCCACTAGCTTGTACGCTCGTTCCTACAAAAGTAAAACCCAATAAAATCATAGAATCACAGAATCATGGAATCCTGGAATGGTTTAGGCTAGAAGGGATCTTAAAGAACATCTTGTTGCAACCTCCCTGCACTGGGTAGGGACATATTCCTCTAGCCCAGGTTGCTTAAAGCCCCATCCAATCTGGCTTTGAAAACTCTCAGGGTTGTAGAATCCATAATTTTTCTGGGCAATTCCTGTTCCAGTGCCTCACTATCTTCACAGTAAAGAACAGCTTAATCTGTATAATTTAGTTTCTAGCTGCACCTAAAAGCAATTAGAAGCCACCAAAGAACACAGATGCTTCAATAGTTTGTTTACTTTGACTTGCTTTACTATGTCAATCACAGCATAGTACTGAGCTCACTTCAGCCACTGTGGAGAATTTGGAGATCACCTGTCTTTACACCATAAGTATGATAAATTTCAGCTCCAAATGGAAGAGAAGAACTTTTTTGATTCCACAAGTCTGATTTCCTTTCTCTGGAATCGTGTAATGGTTGGTCGAACAAGTACAGTAGCACAGAGGTGACTTGGGAATATTTTGCTTGGTTTTCTCTTCTCTTAGGTGTTGGTTTTGACAGGGATAATTTTCTTCACAGTAGCTTCTGTATTTTGGGACTGTGTTTTGGATTTGTGCAGAAGACAGTGCTGAAAACAGGGCTGTTTTTGTTGTTGCTGAGCAGCACTTGCACAGCTCTGTTCCCTGCCCCACCTCACCACTAACTCACCCATCTGACCCCAGGGATATTCCATACCATATGGTGCCATGCTTGGCATATAAATCTGGGGGAAAAAGAATGCTGGGGGGAAGAATA